>NW_017259556.1:1116528-1130854 GCF_001594045.1 Atta colombica
TAGAAATGCATAAAGTTCTTTCAAATAAAATCAAAATTAATTTTTTGTTGCGCATGCGTGCATGTGTGTTATTAATACTATTTTTAATATTATTTTTAAATACAAACTCAATGTTGAATTTTTTTTGCTATTCATTGTGTTCATCGAAATTCATTCAATGCATTGCTTCTTGGAATTCATGATTTTAATACATTATATTTTATGATCCTGAAAATAACATATTTTTCAGCGGGACATTTTTACTATTTTTTTTTGCTGAAATTTGGACATATTTGGCGGGATAGCGGGATAAGCATCCCGAAACGTTAAGACGTCTTGGTCACACTACTCATGAGATTAATACATTTACAATATTTGTAATACAAAGCCTCAAAACTTTTTTTAAAGTCCTAATCGATTGTATCTAATCGACGCAAACTGAAAGTATGACATCAATGTTATATAATAATTTCGCATTCAACAATATAATTATTATGTAGCATTATATTTCTATTGTTATATTGAGTGCAAAATTATAATATATAATAATATCAATAATAATATCAATATATAATAATATCAATATTATGTTCTACTTTATGTCGACTGGATAGTTAAAATACTGATTAGAATCCATCACATTTCTTTGAATATCCTCGACATCTTGAAAATGTTTACTTTTGATATTTTTGAGCTTTGAGAACTATATGAAACTTGAGGGCGCCAAATCTAGTGAAAAAGATGGAAAGCTAATCTTAAATCAAAAACTGCTTCACATGATTCCCTGCGAAACATTGCCAATTTTTTTGGCCAAGAAAGGTATTGTTAGCCACTTATCTTATTCGAATCTGGCTGTTTCGAATTTTGTGCCATTTCCAAAGTTTAAAAAAACATCACAAAAAATAATTATTTTCAAAATTAAGTTAAGAACATTTACATCAGAGGAATGTAACGAGTGTTTTGAATAGCATTCTAACTTATACCTACGGATTTAAAAAGTTTCGAGATATTTTGTATCAAAGATGTGAAGTATGCTAATGTCATGAAAAACTATTTTGAAAGATAAAATATGATATTGCAATATAAATAATATTAATTCTTTTTGCTAGTATAACTTATAATAAATTAATAAATAATAAAACCCAGATCAATATATTAAACGAATATACATACTCATTTAGGTATACTCATGGAATAATAAGATCAAACTCGAAGTCTGAAAGTGGGCTCAAAATACCGTGTAGGAAAATTCAACAGATGTGATTTTAGTGCCATCGCGCCTTGCGGGAAAAGTTGGAAGTATTGACTGTCACGTGGTCACAGGTCACATATAAAATCACATTTGCTAGATTTCCACGGGTTTTCCTACACCGTGTTTCGAGCCCACTTTTTTGTGATCGGCCGCTTGAGTTTGATCTCCTTCTTATTATCTCCGTAGGTGTACTAAATAATATTTATTAATCACAAATTATAATTTTTCGACGATAAGTTTCAACGGTACGTTTCGACTATATTTAATCCTCATCGACTGCAGAAATACATAAAAATCCAAATATCTAATTATATTAACATATTATGAGGATCATCTCACCTTCGTGTTGAGTGTAAAATTCATTGATATTAAAAAGAAGGACAATATATCGCAACTATATCATATAGTTGATATATAATAAAAAAAAAACTTGATAAATAATAAACGATGTTGTGAAGAATCATGATTCCAAACCAATTCATCGGTTATTAAGCGAGAAAGGGCAATCAGTAAATAAAAATAAAAAAATAAATAAAAAAATAAATTCCAATCGTATTAATGAATTGATGTCAAATCATATAAATGATTGTGTCCTTAATAATATTGATAAAATTAATATGATGGCAAATACAAATTATATATAATGATACAATTATATATAATGATACAAATTATATATAATGATAAGTTAACAGTCTATTAAAAATGTAAATTAGACTTTAGAATCGATTATATTCTGATACAAGGCCGATCTTAATTGTGAGAGAGTATAAACGCAAATGATGATAAAATATGATAATATAACAATTTGTTATTTGTTCCAGATGACTGTATTTTTATTGTTACAGTTAAGGAACTTTATTGTCAGACCATGTATAATAATTTATACAATATAATTTATACAATAATTTATACAATAAAAGTTTATGTCAGCAATTATGAAAATTACATAAAAAATCAGCAACTTAGCATCTTATTAAATATGTCATTGGCCAGATTCTTATTTCTACCATCATTATATAATTAGAATTTATTTTGTCTCGAAGAAATCTTTTGGTGAAAATAGAAATATGGCAAAGTTTATTGATATATTATTAATAAACATAATTATAAAAGACGAAAAAAACGAGTTTGGATTCGTAGATGATTTCGCACATTGACAGTCTTGTTGGTGCATATATATCGCGGAAAACGAAATACAAAACAAAGTTAAGGACAGACGGACAGACAGACGGACGTACCGCGCACAGGAATGTCCTGTATGATAAAATCTGCCGACTTGCACCTCCAACTCCTTGACAGAAAAAGATCGCTGACTACTCTTTCTGCAGTGGTCAGGCAGCCGCGTTCCTCTGTATTGAAACAAATAAATATACGAGAACGATTGCTCTCGATAGCGCGCCAATGGATCGCAGATTAATACGAGTGATAAAGAGTTAAATCGGAACATTTAGTTCCGGCGCTACCGCGCCAGCTATAATTAAGCACATGTCGTTCGATATCCTCGCGATGTGGTGAACGAGTGGTGAACACAAGACAACCGTGCAGAATATCTCTACTGAGCAACATGATTTATACGTTTGTATACACATATGGGGATGACAGTTTACAATAAGAAATCTTTGTGTTATAGGCTAAGAAACTTGAATCGATGTGTGTTTATGTATAATAGTATTAGGTGTACAACTTTGCTTCCGCCGTTTTTTTTCCGAAATTCGAGGCTTTATTGTAAAAAACTGGTTATACATTTATGATTCAAAGTATTCTCCATCGCTGGCCACTACTTTCTCCCATCTTTCGGGTAGCGTACAAATCCCGCGTCGAAAAAACTGGTCATCTTTTGAGGCTATCCACGAATCGATCCAATTTTTTATTTCTTCATAAGACCGGAAGTGCTGGTCAGCCAGGCCGTGTGCCATTGATCGAAACAAGTGATAGTCAGAGGGAGCAACGTCTGGAGAATACGGCGGGTGGGATAGGACTTCCCATTTCAACGTTTCCAAGTATGTCTTGACCACTTTCGCAACATGGGGTCGAGCATTGTCATGCTGCAAAATCACTTTATCGTGTCTCTCGTTGTATTGCGGCCGTTTGTCTTTCAATGCTCGGCTCAAACGCATTAATTGCATTCGATACCGATCGCCTGTGATTGTTTCAGTCGGTTTTAACAGTTCATAATATACTACGCCGAGCTGGTCCCACCAAATACAGAGCCATGAATATTCGGTTTGGCCGTCGACGTGGAAGCATGGCTGGAACTCCCCATTATTTTTTGCGCTTGGGATTATCGTAATGAATCCATTTTTCGTCCTCAGTCACAATGCGATACAGAAATCCCTTCCGTCTTTGCCTTTCAAGCAGCTGTTTGCTTCACAAGCAAACAAACGCCGTTCAACATCTCTCGGCTTCAATTCGTACGGCTCCCAATTTCCTTGCTTCTGAATCATTCCCATGGCTTTGAGGCGTTTTGAAATGGCTTGTTGAGTCTCTCCCAATGATCGTGCCAATTCTGCATCTTCGAAAACCTTCTCTCTTCCACCGCTATGCCGGTCTTCGACGTCAAAATCACTGTTCTTGAAGCGTTGAAACCACTTACGACACGTTCTTTCACTAAAAGCGGCCTTACCATAAGTATTTGAGAGCATTCGATGAGTCTCAGCCGCAGATTTCTTCACATTGAAGCAAAAAATTAAAACCTCCCGCAAATGACGAGAATTTGGCTCGTAAACTGACATTTTCAATCGAGAATAACTTTATGATGCAGACACAAATCGACTAATGTTTCTATGAGGTTATGTTGACAGATGCCCAAGTTTATTGTATGACGTCTATGATCTATTTATTTCGACCACCACTTACCGCTAAAGCCATCTATAGGAAAACGGCGGAAGCAAAGGTGTACACCTAGTACATGACACCAAGCTGATCCAAATACACAACATGAGTTTTTTTCCATGAATATTCGGCTTGGCTGAATGTTGAAGCATAGCCAGGTGGTCCCCATTATTTCTTCTTTGGGTTATCGTAGTGGATCCATTTTTCATTATCAGTGACTATACGATGCAAACAATCCTTTCATTTATGCCTGGCAAGCAGCATTTCACGTGTGAAAAATCGGCGTTCAACGTTTCTCGGTTTCAGTTCATATGGAACCCAATTCCCTTGCTTTTGAATCATTCCCAATGATTTCAAACGATATGAAATTATTTGTTGAGTCACTCCTAATGTCAGTGCAAGTTCTTTTTGCGTTTGGCACGAATCTTCATCCAATAATGCTTCCAATTCCGCGTCGTACACTTTCGGCCTTCCGCTACATTTTTTTTCTTCGACGTCAAATTCATCGTTCTTAAACTTTTGAAACCACTCACGACAACTTCTCTCACTTAAGGCAGCATCACCATATGCTTCTACAAGCAATCTATGAGCCTCAGCTGCAGATTTCTTCAAATTAAAGAAGTAAATCAAAAGTTCCCGCAAATGACGCTTATTCGGCTTAAAACTCGACATTTTCGTATAAAAAAAAATATATATGTTGCTGATGCAAAATTGCTAATATTTCAAGGTTATGATATTACCGGATATCCAATCTTACGATATGTCGTTTTACATCAAACAATTTTAACTATAATGTATTAGTGGCGCCATCTTTTGCAAACGGCGGAAACTTATTTGTACTTTCAATAGTTATCTCAAAAAGTTTGAAAAATACAAAAAAATGTTTGCCCGAGTATTTGACAATGTAATGTCTGCTTTCTTCTCTAATAATGCATAATAATGAGGTAATTTGTATATCGATTTGTGTGAGTTTAAAGATGAAATACATATACAATAAGTACAAAAAGTATTCGTACACATAGAAAATTTTTATAAAAACTTTTAATATATAACAAATCAAGCAACGCCAAGTGCATAAAAATATAAAATGGGTCGCTTGACCGCTTGATGTGTGAATGTCATTGCGTATGTTCGTGCTAAATTCGCAAACTATCACTAGTTTTATCTGAAGTTTTGATATCAACAAACTTTAGATTAAAATTACTATAATTTTTTTGTGCGTTTAAATAATAAAACTTTTTATTTTCGCTTATTTTTAAAATAATATATTTTAATTATTACATATTTTTAAATTAATTATTACATATTTTTTTAAGTAAAATAATTTTAATATATACAAAATTCGAAATATTATTTATTCTTTGTTATTAAATTGCTAATGTTTTTAAAAATAAAAATTTTTTTAAGATATTTCTCCTGATGAAGAATAGAATTTTTGCGTTCTTTGTTGTTCAGTTATTAGATGCGATAAAAATGCGGTTTAATCACGAACTGTTACCTACCGTAAGTCGTTACTCTCATAAATCTTGTATAAACAAGATTCTCAACAAATAGTATTTAAATTAGTATCCTAATAATCTCTTTTTGCCTCTTTCTCTTTCTCTCTCTCTCTCTCTCTCTCTCTTTCTCTTTCTCTCTCTCTCTTAAACTTTAGCCCTCTTGATTCATTTATCCTTCTAAAATTTTTTCCCAAATCCGATTTATTTACTCAATTACTATTATTAAATAATGCAGCGTAGCAAATTATTTTACAATTTCATAGTAATAGTCCGTTCATCCATTCGATTGTTCGTTGCAAGATTCTCTTTAAAAACAGTTTAACTTATTCAAATTCCATTTTCGACAACAGATACTCACCAAGACAAAATATAAGTCAAATCAGTTAACTGTAAAATGGTTAAGTATCAAAAAGTCAATGAGATTTTCAATAACATTTTCAATGCTCAACGTTGATTTTGTCTTTGGCTTACAAAGTATTATTTCCGAAATATTTTTTGACGTTGAAAATAATGTTGTCCTAAGAATTTGCCTATCACATCACATTTCCGAGAAAATTGAGATAATACGAGTATAGGCAAAAAATAATGATTTTGACTCTATTTATAATGTATTATGATTAAGGAAATTTTATTTTGTCTATTTTGTCTACATTATCTTAAAAAAAGTGCTATTTTTTAACTTCAAAGTGAGTTATTTCTGTATGATTTTTTATAACCAAGTTATGTGAGTTTAAAGTTATCACTGTTTACTCGAAGTCGAGGAAGATCCGCGGTATGGAATAATAAAAAATAACAAGGATAAAAATGAAAAAGAAATAAAAAAGGTTTAGAAAATTTTAAATAAAAAAGAATATATAAAAAAGTGTAATAAAGATCGCCTCCACGTAATGCATTTCGGAAACGCATATTGTGGTTAATGATCTTCTAACAATTATCATGCTAATCTTGGAGTCAAGTCTAAGGATGAACTTATGCAAATCAATATGGCGTTTTTTTTTGTCGGATGATCATTGTCCAGCGGTATTGTGCTATGCTTATGCATCTTATATCATTTTGTGTGTGGTAATCCTAAAAATTACAAATCAAAGTATGATACTTATTAGCTTATATACAGGAGAGAAAAACACGGTAATGTCTTGCGCCAAGTGAACACGCAACACGATAGCGGCAGACAGCGCATGCCTAACTTCAAATCTATTTAACTTGATCATAAAAATTGTACAGAAATAACAAATCTCATTTTAAAAGTAAAAAATAATAACTTTATGGGAATCCTAAAGAGGATTTTTTGTACCGTAAGACTTACACACGATTTACGTATTATTGACATATTACTACATATTACTACATCAATATCTCACGAACGTATACACATAAATTTTTGTACAACGATAGTGTTTTAACTATAGATGTCTAAATCCAATTATAAGAATTCCATGTTGTTTCTTCGTACAAATTATTAATCTATAAATTAGATTATTTTGTAAATACAGATTGCACAGCTTTTATATGAAGCAAATGTTATCACGACAAGATAGCTCTAGAGTGTCATATTAGATTAAGAGATAATAAGGAAGATCTCAATTTTGATGTTTTTTGTTGCTTTTGGCATAAACTTCATCTCACAGAAACGTATTAATGCGTATGTTTCAATCATGGGAAAAGATTTTCGAATCTATAAAAGAAGAAAAAAGTAGAGAAGACTGGAGCTGGTTGATTATCAAAATAATAATTATTATGATCAATTCCATTGAGAATGACTTGATGTTTTATCAAACTTTAATTTATTATATTTTTTAAATCAATGTCATCCCCTACTAATTCTTGTGGGAAATACTAATTACCTAATATTTACCTTTTTTCATTTCACGACTTTTCATTTAGGTAGATCTTGCTTTGTGTGGAAAATCGTGTGTCTTTTAGGGATGGGAGATGAGATGAAAGTCTCTAAACAGGGAGGGAAGGAGGAAGGGGGGGGGGGTAAAAGTCGCTTCACGTAAAAATTGTGCACCTTTGAGCAGAGGGGAAGGTGGGGTGAAATTCATTTCGCGTGGAAAATCAGACGCTTCTTGGCAGGGAAGGGAGTGGGGCGGAACTCGCTTTGCGTGGAAAGTCATGTCCATGTCTCTTGGCATGGAGGAGGAGGAAGGGGATGAGTAGAGTAAAACCTTAGAGTATATAGAATGGATTTTAGTCGATAAATATTGTCACATAAAAAAAATTTTTTTTTCATTTCCCGAAATTGAGACTACAGGTTTTTTATTTTTTACATCAATAACCTATATGTAAAATTTCAAATCAATCGCGAGCGAGTCATTTGGAACTACACTTAAAAATAATATTTTTTTAAAAGGATGTAGATATATTATAACGTAATATTTCAAAATCAAACATCCACTTTTTTCTAAAAGTTACTAAAACTGTTATAATCAATCCCAATCTCTCCTTATTGTTACACAAAAATTATACAGTTTAGTCGGTAATACGGATGGCTTTAAAATCTCCTTAAGACTCATAGTATAGACAAAATTGGCAAAATGAAATTTTCTTAATAGCAATTCCATTCTAAATATGGCAACAATTATTTTTTACTTGTATTTTTCGAAAATGTGACGTAATAGGATTTTTCTGAGCATAAATTCAAATTCAGTGGCTAAAAATTTTCGAGAAATAACATTACATATGTCAAAGATAAAAAAAAAAGTCTAATTTTGTCGGACAGTGTAATGTAGGGTAAATAAAATGGCTTAAGAATGTACGAAAAATTCGAAAATTTTAATCAATGACGAATAAAATCAATTTAATAGGAATGACAATAAGGTAACATTTTATAGTTCGAATAAATTACAGAAATATATTAAAGTATATAAAGACCTCATTTTTCAAAAAAAACAATATAGTTTATAAGATTAAGTGTAATCATTGTGACGCATCGTATGTAGAACAGACGGGGAGACAGCTAAAAACGAATCTCAAAATACCAAAATCATATACTCTGGACCACGTATATGTCTTCTCGTTCTGTTATAACCGAGTATAGATTAGAACATGATTTCGATTGGAATAATGTTGAAATTCTTGACGAAGAACCATGTTATAACAGAATTAATTCCAGAGATGCTACATATTAAAAATCAAAAAAATAGTCTTAATCTTCAAACCGATACTGAGGGCCTGCATACATTCTGATTGTAACAAAGTTTAACTTTGCTTTACCAAGATCACACTCGTTTTATTATTTTTCTTTTAATCAGTGTTTGTTCGTTAAATATCTTTAATTTTATTCCTTGACTGATTTTACATCTTCTTTTATAATTTAATTTTTATTTATTGAAGAATTCAATTTTTACATGGATTTTTACACTATGACTTTGTTGTTTTTATTTTCTGACTACGGTTATATATTATTTATTATCACACTGACTATTGGAATTTTAACGAATATCGTTTTATCTAAGTATAAATAATACCTCTAACAGATTGGTGGGTATTCTAGATGAGTGTTCTATGTTGCTTTTTATCATAAGATAATTATAATCGAATTTACAATTCTATTAGAACATTATGAAACTCTATTCAATCGATCGTCCAACCTTTTGGTTGCGAGCAATTTCCGTTCCTTTGTGTAACTTTCAACTGGTCTCACGACATACGTATACAATGAATTTCATGTTTATTAATACTGTTTTATTGTAGTATCATCATTGCGTTTATTATATATCTGAAGAGGTCCTAATCGAAAGGCTGAAACATGTTATAACATAATATAATTAATCGATTAGAATGTAATGATTTCTATTTTGTAAAATCTCGATTTTTTAACATAAAATTTGTATTTTAGATTCTTATATGCTCTTTTAATATATTTATTTTTTAAGGATGTTCGATAGATATTTCGGAATAATAAAAAAATTTTTGTAAAACTTTCAAATTATTCTAAATCATTTCACATTTAAAAGTGATAATAAATTATTTTTACTATCGGGTGTTTGAATATGTTCTCTCCGCTTTTTTATGTGAAATTTTGCTTTTAAACGTTTACTAACAGTTGATTTTTTCATTAATCAACATTTAATGCCTCTTCTTTCAGCGTTTGATATGGATCTTCATCAATATCAACTGTTTCCAGTTGTTCATCTTTCAATTTTTTGCATTTTTTAATCTTTTATTAAAATCATCCTAAAGCTTTGGTACTACTCTTTCGAATGGAGCATGCTCTTCATACATTTTCATAAATAAATTATAACTTTCAGCTGCACTTTTTTTAACAATAAAACTTCACACAATACAATACAATACAATAAAACTTCTCGCAAATGTTTTTTGTTGGCACAAAAAGTCGACGTTTTTATGACAAAAATGTTATTTACACGTTCATCAAATGTCATGTACTAAATATGAAAGCTTGTGTATAGTACTCTCAAATACAACAGTTGCCACTGGAATTCTATGCATGTTTATGTGACGTCTCTTAAAAAACGGCGGAAACTTATTCAAACATCTAATATTTGAATGGAGTAAATTATCTCTAATAAGAAATAGTTTTTTCAACCTGTGCTCTATATAATAGAAATATATTGAAATGTATTATAAAATAATAAATGATAAAAGTCTTAAGTCTTTAATATAAATACTTCATACAGATTATTTTATTATATTATTTAAGATTATTATTTATGTAAAATTACATTGCAGAAATTAATTATCCCGTAAATAAACAATATATTTATTTGTTCTAAATTTTTCTAATTAATCGATAAATTGCAATGAAACTTTACATAAGTTATTTTAAATACTTAAAATACAAAAAAAATATTCAGGGTATTTTGTTATTATTTTTTTATATTTTATTTTAAATAACAATAGAAATAGTAATAAATAAAGAAATAAATTATTAAAATATGTTGTTCAATAAAAACAAAATGTTATAAACAACACAATTTTTATATGCGTATATAGTTTTATAATATAAGTATTAATACGTATGTACTATACATGTTATCGATCAACATCTTTTTTGAAATTCTGGGTTTTTGCTGGATTTACTACTTCGTTACATCCGTTGCAACAGTTTATTCTATCAAAACAGATTGACGTACCATATATAGATGTCTCTAAACATTTAATACTTAAATAAACCATTGTATATTTTAGTTTTCAAGCATACCACAAAATTTTCTTAAAAAATAATAACAAATAATTCTAATAAATTCTCAATCGATTCTGCCATAGAGATCTATGAGTTAAGAAGAGAACCGTAAATTGTATGGAAAATATATGAAGAACTGGATATCAATTGATTTAAAGTTGATTAAGAAGAGGAATATGTAAGATAGATCTAATAAAATATTAATTTATATTGTATAATTAAATTGTATAATTTCACTGAAGAGGACGTTATTAAAGATCGAAACGTTTAAATACTAAAACTTGTTTATGTTATTTAAATAATTACATGTTAGTTACAGCTTATTATTAAAATTAGCGCATGTTAATTAGCTAAACTCTGATAGCCCCTCACAATATATGAGAGTCATTCGTCAGTGTGTTTGTTTGATGAAATCTGTGTCCTCCGAGCCTAACTTAGAGCCTAGGAAACAGGAAAAAGTCGTTGGGGATCAAATCTGGTGAATATGGTGGATAGTTAATTAATTCGAACCACAATTCATAAATTTTTATATTGTGGCGATCGTCGATATTCGATTTTTTTTATTTAAAAAAAAATACTGACATCGATTGGCACAAATAACTGTCAAACAACAATTGAGCATCCACAATGGCGACAATTTTCATAGGTATCTTACAAAACATATACGATTGTAGTACCAAAATGGTTTTAACGAGTAATACTATCCTTATATTGAGGCAAAACTTTTCAAACAACCTTTGTATATTTGAAATTTGAATTAATAAATATTATTTTAATTTGTTATAATTTCTGAAATATTCTAAATTATTCTTTTTACGAGATAAGTAAAATATCGATTGAAACAATGTTATTTTATTGTTATAATTAAAGAATCAAAATCTAGTTATGAAAAAAAACAATTTGTATTATACTCTTTTCTGTTTTCTAAAAAATCGAATCAGAACGCATCGCGTTATTGATCATTGTTTAATGAAATTTCGTCTCTTTTATTTATACGAACATTTTTCTCGATCTGGAAGTTAATTTTCGTAGTAGCGAATGTATGAGTTGGTCTTTAATTCAACTTGCCTCCTCTGAATAGATCTTCAATTTAATTTGCCTGTACTTTATCAAATAAAACTTCTGGTGTAAATAAACGACCTTCTACTCTCAATACCCTAAAATATTACAACATAGAAAGAATAGTTTTGTTGAAAATTTAAAAATGTAAAACAAATAAAAAATGGTCAATTAAGAATCTTAATACGTGGTAATTGGTGCGATTATCATATATATATATATATATATTTCGATTGTATCTATTACATAATATACAAAACTGAACGTTTCGGCTATATTCAAGTCATCCTCAGCAGTCTCCAATTATAGCAATAATTGATAACAATCCAATGTTCGTAACGTCAAAGAAATTGAGTGCAGTAAGCAAGTCTCACAGATTACTAAAAATTGTAACTAGATACAGATCCAAAAATAATTTTATTGAACTATTAAATTATTATGTAAATTGGAAGTGTGCGTGCATGTGCATGTGTGTGTGATTATGTAGGATACTCAAGTTGATTGCTGGAATGTCAACATTTTTTGTAGTGCATTGCTTAACGCACTAGAATGTTCTACGTAATTATTTTGGTGTGATGGTTCAACAAAATTATTTTTAGATGTATCTAGCTGAATTTTTAAATACTTCAGCAAAATCATTCTTTCTATGAAAGCATTTCGCTCATAATAACGCCTACGATTGAAACACCCAAATGCCTTTACGATCAGAATGGCCAAGTGATAACGGATTTCTCAGAGACAATTTAACGACAGCTGGCGCGCGGAATGCACGTCGGTCAGTTTCGTGGCAAAGATTTCAAATGAAAATTCTACAGGGTTAATACGCTCGGTGCTTCTCAACGCGACTCAGTAATGTTTGGAGGTTTTAGACTGTATAGGTGCAATATAACTTTCAAGTACTCCGCATAGCATTAGGCATATCCTTTTATTCTATTCTCGCGAAACCAACCGCAAATCTCGTCTCGACAGTAATCCTCCTCTCTTTCTCCTCTCAGTACAACATAATTGCAAAGACAATATCTCGTTTCTACCCTTAGATGCGATGCGGCGAGCACTTCCGTACTCCGCCGTATTATTTTTTCGCTGGCTGTTTTTCCCACTCGATCACATAAGCCTGCGTTGATAAATTTTTTCTTTTTTAATTCAAGAACGCTCATGTTTAAACGAAGTATTCAAAAGCACATACACAAACATACACAATTTAAGTTTGGAATTGATTTAGTTTCCTATCTTGCCATGAAATATGTGTTGTTAACATTTAGGGATTACGGCGCTACATAACCAATAAGGCTTTTTTTGCGAAAATTCAAAAGGTCATAGTTAGAAGTTGCCTGCACTTTGCGCTGAGTTTTGTATCTTGAACAACGATTTTCATCCAACAGTACTGAAAATTTCTAAGACATATGCGTTAATTACGATGAAAATGTGTAAGATCTTGCACATTCCTATTGCATTAAAAATACATTTATAATATAAGAAACTTATGTAAACTGACTCTACTATTCTAATTTTTTAAACAATAAGAGTTTTACTGTATATTTGAAAATACAACAATAAGAAATAGAAGTAATAGTCGTAAAGGTCAAAGATCTTCAATGCTTAAATAATTCAATTCGAATTATTATACGGGGCGTTTTTCTTCTGACTATCTAAAATCTCCGTGACTATCTAAAATCTTTCATTTTTAATGAGAGAAGGAGGAAGTTGTTTAATTTGAAGGAGCATATTATGAGCAAAAAATGTTTCTCATGATCATATTTTTTGACTTCAAAGTTATCTCCACTTTTTTAAATGGATTATATGATTCTTTTTACACAATATGATTCCGCTAATTATTTTGAATATAAAAGGTAGTTAAAGGTAGTTAGTAGAAATATTAAGATAGTGATATGAAAAAAACCAAGTTTACGAGATATTTTATATCTAATTCTGGCATATATATTGACGTAAAATGTTAAATACTCGTTAAAACTATTAGCTTTTTTTTAATCGTATCTTATCATTTTTATGAACAAAATAATGAGATGAATCAATTAGTGGAATGAAAAATAGTTCAATTTAAAAATATATATATGCAAAATGAATAATTTTTTAAATCAATAACTATGTATTTTCTTTCCACCAATTGATTCATCTCATTATTCTTTTCATAAAAGTATTAAAGTACAATTAACAAAAAACTTAACATTTAACAAAAAATTAATAATTTACGAGTTATTTAACATTTTATGTCAATATATATCAGAATAAGATATAAAATATCTCAATAAGAATTTTATTGGATCGTATATTTGAAAATTCAACAATAAGAAGTAATGGCTGCAACAAGTATCAAAGCTAAATCTTTAATACTTAAATGATTCAACATCTTTTTAATAGAATGCCTGATTGAGCATGCAATTATTAAAATTGCTTGTCAATTTAATTCATAATATTACTACAGTAGTTTAATTGCGTTTATAAGTCCGGAAAACAAATTCGGTGCAATTTGTTTTCCGAACTTATAAACGCAATTAAACTACTATATATACATATATATACATATATATACAT
>NW_017259556.1:1130954-1138316 GCF_001594045.1 Atta colombica
AGTAACTATTATATTTTTTTCCAGCTAATATCTATTAATATTTTTAATTGATATTTTAACTGATATTTATATTCGGAACTTTTATGTTACAATCCTTACATAAAAATATAATTTAGCGCAAAAGAGCAAAATAGTTTAAATGATTCAAACAATTATATCCTACATACAATAATTATTTAAAATGTGTGAATGTCTTTTGCTTCTATTAGAGCTATTTTATTTAAAAATATTTCTATATTTTATATGTATGTAATACATTACATATGTGTGTATGTATATATATATATATATATGTGTATATAATGTATATATGTGTTAAACATATATATAGGAATAGTTTTAAATAAAATAGTTCTATAAGAGCAAAAGACATTCACACATTTCAAATAATTATTACACATGGAATGTGATTCTTTGAATCATTTAAGTTTGCTCTTAAACATTAAATTATATGCTTATTGTTGGCGATCTTGCTGAGCGCACGAAGAAATAGTAATGGCGTGGTCGTCCAAGCGTTTCCCGCGGTATTAAAACTTCGAGGGCACTCGATCGAGAAAAATGAAATCTCTGCTTTCCAAATTTTTAATATTAAATAGGCTTCGAGCGCGGGCGAACGTGTTACAGCGGATATGGAAAGGATCTTAGCGGTAGCGCGGCGATGAGTTTCCACGAGACGAAACGCGTGCAGAAGACGAAACAGTTTGTTTTGCTGCGAAGACGATCTGATATTATTTTTTTTAATCGCGTGTTTTAATTATGCGTGACGCATGCGTCGTTTAACAATCGACATCTCATGGATTCATCGATTTTTCATAGATGCGATTAGGCGATATAACTAGACATCGTGAATCATAGAGATACCGAACACGCCGCTCGCCTTGAAAGGATTGACTTTCAACGTGACATACAAGCATGAGTTGGCGTAACATGAAATGCGAATTACTCTGATACGATTTAATATCACATTTAGTACACTGCACTGAAAATCAACGCGTATTATCATCTAAGTACGCAAGTGATATAATCAGTGAAAAATAATAAAGGCATCCTTAATGAACGTAAAGGAGATAGAATATAATCAGCCTGCGCAAGATAGAATATAATCAGATGGTAATAACTAAAGATACTTAAAACTAAATGTTTGATAACGCATCGACTAAGTTTAAATTGATAGTTTAGACAGTGACCTCACGTAGGAACCCTTGACAGTCTTGACAGTTGTGGTGTGCGCAATGCCGTCGGGATCAGGATGAATCTCTTAGACCCGCCCCATTGCTCACTGAAGCGGAGCTAGGTTCGGCTGCCTTATGAGCACAAGTTGATTAGTCGATAGCTGAGTTCCCTTGTTAGTCATCCATTTGGTTCGGGCTTGTAGGGAATGAAGATATTCCACCTGCGCCAAAAATGCTGTCAGATTTGCTCTACGCGTTGCCATCGTAGTAACTTATTTTCGTTAACGTCGTTCAAGTCAACGCAAGGAAGACTATTTAAAGTAGTGTCAACCAAGAAATGTTCCGGACTTAGATACGCTAGGTCGTTAGGGTCGACGCTTAATGGTAAGAGGGGACGCGAATTGAGGATAGCCTCAATTTCACAGAGGGTCGTTTGCATTTCCTCAAAAGTCAAATGAGCCTTGCCCAAGATCCGAGTCATATAGTATTTTACAGATTTTACGGCTGCTTCCCATAAATCTCCAAAGTGAGGTGCATTAGGCGGGATGAAGTTCCAAGAAATTTCTAATTCGAAGAAAATTTTTAATCTCAGACTGGATTTGTGAATCATTGTACATGTCGTATAATTCTTGAATTTGTTTATGCGCGCCCACAAAAATGATCCCGCTGTCTGAATATATGTGCGCAGGTTTACCCCTACGCGAAATGAATCACTTAAAGGCGGCAATAAAAGTTTCGAACGTAAGGTCATTTACTAACTCTAGATGGACTGCCTTCGTGGTGAAGGACACAAAAAGTGAAACGTATACCTTGTGACTCCGCGCATTTCGACGCTTTCCCTCACGTAACAAGAGCGGCCCGGCATAGTTTACGCCGCAACGAGAGAAAGGTCGAGAAATGTTAACTCGGCTAGCCGGTAATGAGCCCATTAAGGCCTCCGATTGATTAAGTTTAGCCCTAAAACAGGTTATACATTTCTGAATTATTCCACAGTGGATCGCAATGATAGTCAAAAGCGTTGGCGCACGAAAGCCATCGTGGCTTGCAAACCCGCGTGTAAGTTTCGTGTGTGTTCACGCTCATAATACGCTGAATTAATATGTGTTTGTGTGGCAGGAGAATTGGATGACACATTGAACACGAGATTTGAATTTTTTAATCTCCCGCCAACATTAGTCCGCTTTCATCTAAGAATGGAGATAGCGATAAGATATTACTAGAAGTATTTACAATTTCATTCTTGATTAGTGCTTCATATTTGCAATAAAACGCTCGCTGTTGCACTGCTCTGAAAATACAATCTAAAGCGGTAAATGTTTCAACGGGGACACGAAAGTAGATATTCTATGCTCCCGGTGAACCTTAGATAATCTTAAACAATACGCTATAATGCGACATATTTTGTTTAAATTATTATGCTTGTTTAGTAAGTCGTCAATGATGCAAGAATGGAAAGTGGAAACGATTACGCGGATTTTCCTTTGTTCGGGAAGATCATTGTCTAAACGCGAGAAGACTGGGCGGCCAGTGTTCTTCATCCCATTTTAGAAATTCGGGACCATTCCACCACCTCTCAGCATCGATTAAGTCATAGGGATTTACGCGACAATGTGTCGGCAGGATTGTCGGGGGATGCGATATGACACCAGCGTTCGACTTCTGTTAGGCGTTGAATTTCACTCACCCTATTTGCCACAAAGACTGATCACCGCCGCAAAGGGGAGGTCCAATTTAATGCAATCGTTGAATCCAACCATAAGTCGGGCATTGTGAGAGATCCAAAGACTTTCTAACCTTGTTGATTTAGCGCGCCAATAGTAAAGTGGCCGATAGCTCTAATCGCGGTAACGAAACGGTTTTGAGCGGCGCGATGCGAGACTTTGAGCACAGCAACTTGGAGTGATGGTCGTTGAGACCGAACTTGGTGCGAAGGTATATGCAGGCTCTGAGCGCGTTGGCTGGCATCGCAAAATCCGTGCACTTCCACGATTGGCTGATGAACATTGAACTTAACGCATCGAGGAATTTTTAATTGATTCAAATTACTCATCTGTGTTCTGAAAGCGATCCAACGAGTGTGGATGTCCTAAGGAACGGACTCATCCCATGGATGGCCAATTGCCACAAATCTTGCAAGATGAGCTTTGCGATTACAATGACCGGACCCAGAAGGCCCAGAGGATCGAACAATTTAGCAACCTCGGAAAGTATGACTCGTTTTGATACATGAGGTTCTGTATCAAGTTTGCAGAGAAATTGAAACGTATCCTAACACTGATTCCATTGCATGCCCAGAATACATGAGTCCGCAGCATTATCTCTGATAATGACCGGCAAATGATCACAATTGTCTGTTTCTAATAATTCAGGGCAATTCGAGGCCCATTTGCTTAACTCGAATGCTCCTAATTTTAATAGTTGAATAGTTTCATCGCGAATTAGTTTCAATTCGATCGTATCTGCTCCGGTGAGCATGTCATCGACATAAAAATCTCGAAGGACGCATGCTGCACCGCGAGTGAATTGATGAGCGTGCTGCTCGGTCAAATGCTTAAGGCATCTGGCCAAGAATGACGCGGAAGTTGTATCGTGAGTTCGTACGTCGACATTAGCAGAAAGATCGTTGCGCCAGAGAATTCTTTGCAGGCACGTCTGAGATGGATGCATTAAAATTTGCCGATACATTTTTATGATGTCAGCGGTGATGACATAAGTGAAAAAGCACAAACGCATTAAAATTGAGATCAAATCTTGTTGAACGGTAGATCCCACTAGAAGCGCATCGTTTAACGATACGCTGGAACTGCTGCGACAAGATGCATCGAATACAATATGGATTTTCGACGCTTGCCCGTTTTGAAGACGCAATAGTGAGGAAGATAAAATGATATTGTTTCTTCCGCAATGGGTGGCTCCATGCGCATGTGTCCCAGCGATAAATATTCGTCGAGAAATACCGCGTATTGAATTTTAAGAATAGGATCGCGAATCGCGCTTGAAACGTCTCTCGATGCCCCTTAATCGCTTGAGAGCAGACTCACGTGAATCGCCAATGTTATTTACATTTGTTCTCTGACTGGAAGCTTGACTGTATATCTACCCTGAGAGTTTTGAGATACGTTGTCTAAAAAGTGACGCTCGTAAATGTTTTCCTCCATTGTGTAATTGTGTGATTGCGTGGAGATGTCGTCCATTTGCCAGACACGACTGACATGTTCGTGTACTTCTGCATTGGTTACGGACGCGTGAAACGAGTGGATTTTTGCGGCGGTCGATATGATGCTGTCCAAACAATCCGCCAAAATCCAGCTCAGTCGTGTTTTTTGGAGAGTTAGATGCTTATTCGAAAACTTGATTTGACCAACGCATATCAGATTCCAAAACGAGTCCGCACCGATTAAAAGATCAATATTCGATGATATGTGAAATCACGGATCAGCTAAACGAATGTTGCGCGGAAGATTAAATTTGTCCCGGCCCAAAGAAAACGTCGGAATTTTGCCAGTAAGCCGATCAGTAACGATGCATTCGATAATCGCGGTGAACGAGTTGAGTCGCGATTGTAATTTGATTCCAACCACATGATTGATCGAGGTTACCGTATCGTTGACGCCGCAGATCAAGAGACTTGATGGACGCGTTTCTAAACCGAGAGCTTCTACAAATTTCTTGGTTACGAAGTTCGCTTGCGATCCGCAATCCAACAAGGCCCTGCGCGAGCCGTCGCTGCCGCAGATGAGCACAACCGCAATCGAAAGCATGACTTGTTCGTTATTAGATGATTTTAAAGCATAATTCGATAGGAGGGAGGAAAGAGGAGTTGCCTTAGGTGCAACTTCCTTATCGGTATTGCTAGTCGATGGGTCCGCGGCAGAGGGTATATGAAGTAACGTATTGTGTTTTGCCTGGCAGATCTTGCATTGACCGGAAGCATTTACTTAATGCATGAGAAGAAGAGTGCAAGCAATTGACGCAAAGTTTGCCACTGCGAATTTCCGCGACCCTTTGTGGAAGTGCCACGAAATTTTTGCAATAATAAATGACGTGTTCTCCTTGACAGAAGTTGCATTTAGATTTAACGGTGGCCGCGCACGATGACCGCTTAGCATTTGGCTGCGATTTTGCCTCGACCTTCCTTGCGAAAGTGGAGCCAGCCCTTGTGATAGGCTCGAGCACCTGACATCGATGAGCGATAAAATCTAACAGCTTAAGCGATGGCAGCTCGTTGCCTGCTAATTCGCCACTCGCATAACGTGAGTGAATCAAGTTTTGAGGTTAGAAAGTGAACGAGAAGATCGTCCTAATGCGTCGTGGGATGCTTCAATGCCTGAAGGGCGTGCAAATGTTTTGTGGTGTCAGAGAGTCTTCGGAGCTCGACTGCATTTTCTCTTGTCATAGTCGGCAAATCGAATATAGCACTGATGTGAGTTTGAACAATCACGCGCTTGTTGTCACGCGCTCCCTGAGAATTGACGCGATATCGTAATTAGCGTCCGACAATTCCAATGAACTGATTACAGCGTCGTCGGTGAGTGACGCTCGAAGATACTGAAATCTTTGCGTATTTGAGAGCGAGGTGTTGGAATAGATAATCGAGTTGAATATATCGAAAAACGGGAACCATTCATCGTACTTGCCGGAAAATATCGATAAATTTAACTTAGGCAACCGAATGTGCGTACTACTATTCTGATTCGGGTACACTTAAGGAGGACGGAGAATAGATGGACGCTCGCAATGTCGGCGAAGGGGAAATGAGCTCGCGAATTCTACCGAATAACGCTTCCTCGAAATCATCTCGATCGCAGCCTTCGGACTCATCTAATGATTCTAGACGCGATTGCACATCGTTATATTCCACCCAATATTGCTCGAGTTTCGCCTTCCGCTCTTCGAATTGAGTCGCTATTGACGGGCTAATGGCGGCGATTGACTTTACATAATTTCTGATACGCGTACACGATGCTTTTATGGTCGCGCGCTGTCGCTTAAGTATCGGCGCTTCTGGTTGGTCGACCATGAATGTGAATGCGCACCCATACACGCAACGGACGCGGCGGAGGAAACTTAGTTGGCAATGGAGACAGTGGTCTTCCTTACCTTGTTACACACGCAATTAATCCTAGGAGAGGATGCGATAGATACTAGATGCCTTCCAGTCGAACGTTGTTGAACGGAAATGTTCCTCTCGCAGATGATGCGTCGTTGAGGGATGACTTCCGTTGCACGTCTATATTGGGCCTTGTTTTTCGCCGTCGACAGGATTCCGCTCGTAAAATGCTGATTTTGCGTCAGGATATGACGTAATATGAGCCGGGCTGCGTCTCTGAAGCTTAGACGCGGGCCTTGCGACTGCTTTATAAAATTGTGTGCTGCCGCTGGTGCGATGCTTCCACTAATTGTTGCTACTGCGACGCCTTTCTTGTCTCGATGTGGTATCCTTGATTGACTGCCAAATTGTTGCTCGCCACTTCACTGAAGCTAAATACTTGAAGTATCCGGCTCGAAGGACCAAAGAAATGTTGGCGATCTTGCTGAGCGTACGAAAAAATCGTAATGGCGTGGCCAGGCGATCACCGTCCGAGCGTTTCCCGCAATATTAATACTTCGAGGGCACTCGGTCGAGAAAAATGAAATCTTCTCTGCTTTCCAAATTTTTAATATTGAATAGGCTTCGAGCGCGGGCGAACGTGTTTTTTACAGTGGATACGGAAAGGATCTTAGTAGTGCGGCGATGACTTTCCACGAGACGAGACGCGTGCAGAAGACGAAACAATTTGTTTTGTTGCCAAGACGATCTGATATTATAATATTTTTTTTAATCGATTACGCGTGACGCATGCGTCGTTTAGCAATCGACATCTCTGGATTCATCGATTTTTCATAGATGCGATTAAGCGATATAACTAGAATCGTGAATCATAGAGATACCGAACACTTATAACTGTTTTATATTATTAAGTTATATTTTTTATATTATTTTAAATTCTGTGAGTTTTTATGTCAGTTGTAACATGAATTTTATATTATTAATCTCTACTAGTCTCTTAATCGCCTTGTTTAAAATTTTGATTTTGGTTTAATTTCTTTACTGGTTTGTATATATATTAGGTGTAGTAAAAAGAAATCCATTATTTTTGCATGAAATTGGATGGAAAAATAATGGATTTCTTTTTACTACACCTAATAT
>NW_017259556.1:1138416-1141089 GCF_001594045.1 Atta colombica
TTAAATAATTATGTTTCTGAATAAAATTAGAAAAATAAAATATTGTGCTTTATGCGTGTCTAAAATTGCAAAATAAAATATTCACCCTCAAGGTCGAGTAATAAAACTAATTTCTTGATACGCTTCTGCGCCTATGGATCTGCGTATACCCAAATGATTGCAGTTGGCTAAAGGAGAGTCGAGATGGTTGGCGTCCATCCGATCGGCTAGTCATAGGATGGTAGAGGACGCGGCGGTAGAATGTCATGTGTAAGGCACGCCACGTAAACTACTGTGGGAGCTGACCGCATCGCAGGGTATAAATAAAGCCCCATCCAAGTAGTTATTTGGGTGGTGGGCCGACCTAGAATCTACCACGTTTATCACGTGTTCGATGACCCCGATCGAGATTCTAAACTACGTGTTCATCCCATAGATCTATTACCTATAGTGACTTCTTGTATTTTCTTGCGTACACCTCAAGAATTCCTCCCGATTTCTAAGTGAGATAACTGTATTCACACTGGCAATATTTTTCTCTTATACTCTTAAGATCTGCGAATTTCATATAAATATCTATTTGAAACAAAACGTCTTGCATCTCGAACAAAAATCGTTGCCAGAAGGATAGAAATTCAGAAAGTTTTGTGTTATTCAAAGAAAAATATAATGTAGCATCTATATAAGTTTTATGAATTATTGTAGAATAAATGTAGAATAAATGTAATTAAATTAACTAATGTACATATAGTTGAACAAACTACTTTATAGTTATTGCAAAAAAAAACATTCAAATGAATCTAATTCGAAAAACATTACATGTACATTCATTGTCAGATGAAAAGACGTGGTGATAGTAACATAAAGACGACAACTATACAAGTTTTACCATATATGTAGAATTAATGTGTTTACGTACAGTTAAATAAACTATTTATAGTTATTGCTTAATTTTATAGTTAATATAATTATGTGTAACTATATGTATTATTTATAACGTATTATCACTATGTACATATGTATTAAACATTTGCAATCTGCGTCTTCTTTTAGTACACTTCTTTGAAATGAAGAGAGAGAGTAAAGATTTTCATATTACTAAATTATACATTTTTAAATAAATTTTTATTTTTCCTCATGTTTATTCAAATTTCATTTTATTAAATAAATGTTTAAACATTTAAGATAAAACATTGTTAGATAATACAACAGAGATGTTCAAAGCTAACTTTGAATTTTTCCTCATATTTTGAAAATCTTTATCAGTAGAAAAACTTGGGCTGAACAAGAAACCTAAATTGCAGATGAAGTAAGTAAAATTATGCATACGGAAGACTAATTTTACGTATAAAATTTTGTATAATAGTTGCCACCTTTATAGTTGCTACCGCTGTCTTTTTCTCTGACAATGAATATACATTTGCCAAATTAGATTCACTCGAGGTGAATTTTCTTTTTTCCTTTTTACATGTTTGAAAGCCATATCCTTATCCGCGTTTAAGTACAGAACGTATTTTAGGTATGAGTCTCGTCTCATCATGTTTCACTGTGTATCGCCGTTTAATTGTCAGTTCTTGAGCAATTGCGGTTTCAGGGCAATTGAAGCAAGGATCGAAGTAATTTGCCCTTTTGGTCGCCGGGCACGGAGCATGAGAAGAATGAAGTCTGAAAAAAAAGAAGACGATGCCACGGGATCATGCGTTGCGCAGTAACTGGCGCATTCTACACTGGGGATGCATGCATCCTCTTCGCAACACATGCATGCCGACGTTATGCGGGTTCGCCCACGTGTTGACCGCAGAGAAACGCTTACAGTTAATTGAATTCGCGTTACCCGACGAGAAAACTTTGGAACGACATGGCTGCTTCGAAACCGGCAATAAAGCAGTCTCGAAACGCGACCGAATGCGCATAGACCAGATTGCTGCTGCGGCGATTCGACATTAACATCGACTTGCATAAACGTCGATCTTACAGTTTTACGCAATCGTAAATTAGATATGAAATTTCGCAATGTAACGCATTAGTCTTTTATGGAGTGGAAACTGATAATTATTTCAAAATATAAATTAAATTATAAATTAATTAGTGTATAATTATAAGTGATGCATTGTAATAGAGATATAATTCACAATTTTTTTGTATTTGATATTGAAATATTACATCTCTTAGAAAACAATATATAAAATGAGACTCAGCAAATTAAAATTCAATAAAGATCAAATAATCAAAAACAAGGAATTGAGCCAATCTAAGTTGTAATATTGCACAATAATATTACATTAAAACGACAATATAATACAATTATTTTAATTTAATCTAATGATATGACAGAGTTTTAGAATATATTCGGAAAGGTGACCGGATCCGACTCGATGTTTTATTTAATCATTTTTTATTTAATGTATTTTATTCGGTGTATAAAATTGATAAAAAAAATAAATAATAAAATAAAAATTGTTCCTTCTAAAAAGAAAAAAAATAAAGTTTATTAACCGATTTCAAATAATTGCAATAAAACAAAAGAACGCTTTGACTAATGGAGCTGTGGGCGTTTACGTAATGATATAAGCACATTTTCTAATTTTGAAAAAGAAAGAATTAAATTGTATTAGTATCTTTTCAACAACGTGTGTGTGTTTTTGTGTGTGTGTGTGTGTGTGTGTGTGTGTGTGTGTGTGTGTGTGTGTGTGC
>NW_017259556.1:1141189-1145777 GCF_001594045.1 Atta colombica
GCGCGTGAGAGAGAGAGAGAGAGAGAGAGAGAGAGAGAGAGAGAGAGAGAGAGAGAGAGATGGGAGGAGAGAAAATATACAAGCTATCTCACTCTTTCTAAATCAATAATGATAATTTCATTGGAATACGCAGTCAATTATTATTACGTAATGATATAATCACATCACATTTGACCTCGATCCTTAAAAAGGTTTAATACCGAAAATGGTCTAATAAAATTTGTCATGATCTTTTTAATATATCATATTTAATATAATAACATTGTTAGCAGCATCAGCTTGGCTTATAGCCCTTTGTTTTTTATTGTTTATGTACTTTGCATTACAGAATTATTATATGTCAGAAATTTCGTAAAAATTCCATTATTAATTTTCTCACATCAGCTATGTAAAATAAGCGCGACGACAAAACTGCGCTTGGCTATAAGCTTCTGGGTGATGTTACACCTCTCCAGCTCGGTATCCCGACATCGTGACGTCATTAATATTTCCTGATCTTATCGTTCACTCTGTCCGCGTAATTGTCTGCTTCGTAGCATGTCGCATTCCGCGTGTAGCGTTCATTCCTGTTAGCCGCCTGATCATCTTCCGCCCTCATTGCGACACGAAAAGGGGCGCCTACCGAGAAAAAAATCTGCATGAGCATTAGTGCGCATGGATCCTATAATTATCCGCTCGTAAAGCAGTAACGGACAACTTGTAACGGAGGGAAGAGGAAGCGCGCGTTATTAAAACTTCGCCTCGCATATATATTCTGTATCTTCCTTCCTCCACCTTCTCCATTTTCTCCTTTTCTTGCTTGATGTTTCTTCTTGAGGACGAGTTCGAAATGAGAGACCGCGACTTGTGAACACGAGATAATCTTGGCATCGTTGAAACGCATAAGAAAACTGGGTGCAACTGACGTGATTCAAACAGAAGAAAAAGAAATTTATTAAACAAAAATATAACTTATTTGTTATAAACAATAGTAAGTAAAAATCAACCGAGAAATATAAGTAATCGGAGAAGGCCATATTTATGGTTAAAGGTGGCGAGTTTTGGAGCCAAATATTTTTGCGTTAATCTTATAATATAATTTCCAGTTCAAGCAAACTGCGCGTCGATTAATTATTTATCGGCCTTGAAAGACAGTCTTAAACTGAAGTTGGAATATGTAATATATATAAATATCACAAATTAAGACTCGCATCCATTCACTATTGCTATTTCAGATTGTGATGTTAGAAGCGAGAAAATATTCCCACAATAAAAATTTTTGCAACTTATATTTAAATGGAAACTTTTTTCAATTAACATTTGCAATCAATGGAATAGACTTATAAAATATATTTTCTTGAAAATTATTTTCTTGTTTTAGAAAAAAATTAAATTAGATCATATTTTTATACATATATACATACATTATACATTATTTTTTATATATTAATTAATGCAACAATTTGTAATAGCTGTAAACATAATTCATTTTGTTTTTGATTAACACAATTATTTTCAATAAGATACATATATCTATATCATATAGTTATTTATTGCCTAACGAAACAAAGGAAGGTTTTTGAAATATTTTTTCAAGTCGATTCTGTCGATTGTGTTGTTTTATTGAAACATAAAGTTTGTTTTCCTGTACTGCACTAATTCAAAAAATGTACACTAAAGCGTTTTCTACAGGATGGGCAATCTAGCATTTGGAATTTCAACTACCAGTTATTTTGAATTTGAAAGGCGTAATAACATTTATGACGTATCAGAAATTTAGTTTTTTGTTTGACATTTACGACATGGCGCTATACGCTTGAACAAAATTGGGAAATATTGAAAACTTACTTCCAAAGTGGTGAGTCTTCAATCCAAACTGTAAGAAATTTATGTGGAAAATTTGGTAGAAAAGAAATGCCTTCAACGCAGTTTGTGGATCAATTTGTGAAGCAAATTCGGTAAATTGGGTCCTTATTGGATAAAGCAACTCGTTCACCTGCTCGTCCAGTAAGGTCAATCGAAAACATTGCTGCTGTTGCTCAGAGTGTGCTTGAACAATCATCAACATCAACTCGTCATCGTTCTCAAAACTTGAACATTTCACGCACTTCTGAGAAAAATTTTGAATAAAGACCTCGGTATGAAGCCATACAAAGTTCAATTAGTGCAAGAATTGAAGTCATATGTTCATCCGATGCGTTTTCGGTTCGCCCAATGGGCTGAACAACGCTTGGTTAAAGATGAGCATTTTTACCGAAAAATCATTTTCTGACGAAACTCATTTTCACCTCGGTGAAAATGTGAACAAGCAGAATTGTCGTATTTGGGGGTCAAAGAATCCGCACGTCGTCATGGAGAAGCCGATGCATCCACAACGAGTGACTGTTTGGTGTGGTTTTTGGTCCGGCAGCATCATTGGGTCATTTTTCTTCGAAAATGAGCAAGGAGTTGCCGTCACTGTCAATGGCGAGCGCTATCGCGCCATGCTAAACGAATTCTTGCTTCCCAAATTTGAAGAGAAGGACATTTGGTTTCAACAGGATGGCGCACCTTGCCACACAGCCAACGCTACAATCGATCTTTTGCGCACTGTTTTGAAAATTGCATAATCAGTCGAAATGCTGATGTCAATTGGCCGCCTCGCAGCTGCAATTTGACTCCGCTGGACTATTTTTTATGGGAAATCGTTAAGGATGAGTGTTACGCTAACCAGCCAGAAACGATTCAAGAATTAAAACAAGAAATCAAAGTTGCCATCGATGAAATACGCGCCCATACAGTGGAAAATGTATTGAAAAATTGGATTGATAGAATGGGGTATTGCAGCCAACCGTGGAAATCATTTTAATGAAATTGTATTTCATGTTTAATGGCAATGTACTACCTTTCCAATAAAGCCATAAACTTTGAAAAATATTTATGCGTTTCTTTTTAGAGCCAAATTAAATTCCAAATTTTAAATGGCCCACCCTGTATTCCTAAAATGGCATCAGCGACAGTATTTTTTATTCCAATACAACAGAACTCAGTGCACGAATTCACTATTCTGGCTGCACTAGATCTGGAGTCAATGCAAGCAGTACAAGCACTAGTATATGTATATTAATTCAGCCACAGAAAACAGATCTTGTCATAAATAGTGCGAGAATTAGTAATTATTTAAAAGACATTCTTCATCTTCAATTTCAGTGAAATTATGCTGATTCGGCGTGTTTTTGCATAAAACGAAAGAATCTGACAGTAAAATGTTGTGCCTAGTCGCACCGAGATATTATGCGTTGAAGTTGACTATTGAGATTAAAAAATCTGTTAGCTGCGAAATATCACGATGAAAGCATGTGCTTCGAGCACATTTTCATGTTTTATGACTACATGTATATACATTTCTCACTAACTTGCTTCTATAGCGATATATTAATGTTTGTTTAATATTCAAATCATCTCCCTTTCATCATTTAGGGGTTTACAACCTTTCACGTATAATAAGAACAGAGCAGGCTTTCGTTTTGAATGAAAATGCATTAAATAAGTCTAATTTCATTAAAATCGTAGATGAAGTAATGATTCTAAATAAATACAGACTAAAATACATAGTGTTCATAGCACTGCATTAAGTCGGTGTGATAGATTTTCTAACCACAATATCGTTAACTTTAACGCTTAATGTCTTGGTTCGTGGGACTAGACATGATATTTTACTGCCAGATTCTTTCGTGCAAAAATGCGATAAATGAGCATAATTTTGTTAATTGAATAAAAATTGAAGGTGAAGGACGTTTTCTAAATAATTATCTGAGAATTTACGAGTAATAAAAATGATAAATAACAGCAAGCCTACATATAAAAACATATAAAAACATTTTGTCATTCATCAACATTTCATCATTATCTTTAATTAAGAAGTTTTTTTTAATGGAATTACATTCATTTTCATTACACGAATCTAATACTTCCATGTAAACAATATGGAATATCATTTTTATCTTGTTCTAAAACGTTTTTTATTTCGAGCCTCCATGCTTAAGGGCTTCGCACAATAAAAGGAACAGGGAACAGAGAACAGAAAATAAAAATTTGAACCTATCAGAAATCATGTATTGTGGAATATACAATTTCTGGTTGAAATTCTTATTCTCTATTCTCAGTTCCCTATTTCTTTTGTTGTACGAAGTCCTACTTACACTCAGTTCTGGATTGCACTAGTTCAATTCAGTTCAGTTCTAATGCAATCCTCGTGTAGGAACAGAAAATAAACCTATATATATATATCTTATACATATACATTTTGCAAGAACTTTTATTGTACATATATTTTGCTTCTGATATAATATATAGCAAAGTTGGGAAATAATGCGTTACTTGTAATGCCATTACCGTTTTCATTATTTTTTTCAGTAATGATCATTACTTTTTTCTGTCTGTGACAGTAACAGTAATGTCGTAACATTTTTACAGTAACGAATTTAGCCGTTATTTTTACCGTTACTTTTCTATTCTAGTTCTCTTTTATTTTCTTATTTTATAATTTATTCTTAATTTCTTAAAAAATATTTTGTATTTAGTATCTTATACTGTGTTCTAATAGGCTAATGTTGCTAATGTTGTTAAT
>NW_017259556.1:1145877-1149250 GCF_001594045.1 Atta colombica
ACACATAATAGTAATCCTTAATCCTGATGGAAATAAATTGTTGAAATCGTTGAAAATCGCTGAAATCTCTATCAATTGATTCATTTCATTATGAATTATTCATTTCATTATGAATTATACTATACTAAAATGGGTTTATTGATAAAGATTTCATCAATTTTTCTACCAGGGAACATTAATGTTTAAAAATAATGTTTAATTTCTATTATCTGTTTAATCTAAATTTTTATAAAAATGAGTAACGATATTACCTAAAATAACGATATTATCTAAGTAAAATAAAGAATTAGTAAAACTGTAGATAAGTTTAATATAGGAAAAACTTGCTCTATATACAAACGTAGTTAGTAGAAAATTTCAAGTTTGAATATTTATTTCACATTTAGTATTAAATTAATTATCAGCTAATGTAATTTTAAAATTTAATAACTTACTTTAGCATTATAAAAAAAAGTAATGAAAAAGTAATGAATTGCTCCTTTTCAAGTAACGATAATGATAACGCATAAAATTGATAACAAATAATGGTAATTTTTTCAAAAAGTAACTGTAATGTCTTACTTTTTTGAGATACCACAACTTTGATATACAATATTGATATTGGAGTATGAGATAGTAATAGTAAATGAAAAATGAACCTTAATTGATGAGTAATCATTATAACTGTTATTATATTGTATTTTAAATCTAAGTATGAGAGACAATGGACTCCCCAAATTAAAACAAAAATAATTCGATAAACAGGCAATTGAGAGTAAACTACGCGATTAAAGGTGCGCTATAATAACTATATATATATTTTATAATTCAAATGTATAAACAATAATATTCCATTTTCGAACGTTTCGACTGACTTCTAATCATTTTCAATGCATTAATAATGTATGTAAATGTAACACTAGATTCTTAAACACAATTTATCCTGATAGTTCTTCAACGATTCTTCAACAGTCTTAATGAACAATTTTTTTCAATTTCTGTTGGAGGAGTGCTACTGTTAATATGGTCCCAAAGACTCAACGCTAGACTACGCTAATATTGTGACCAAATTTAAATTAATAATCCGACAATAAATACTATTAATTAATTAAAAATTAACAGGTGGTTGAATGTTAAATGAAAAAAAAAATGAGAATGCAAATTCTCAAAAAGAAAAATTCTAGAATTTTAATAAATAATCTCAAATTTAAAAAAATTATTATTAGTGACTTGTCAGATTAGAGAGTAAATGTATTATGATTCATCGAATATTATTCAAGCATTATATGCAAAGTCGAGAAGCATGGTAAACATAAGATTTCCAAAACAGCTTTAATTCATTCCTATCGAGGTGCATATTCAAAAAGTAAGTAAAGTAAGTAATGTAAAAAGTTTCTATTGGGTTGGAAAAAAAGTTCTATGAAATTTTATTAGTTCAAAATTATATACAGAATATATTTGTTGCGAAATTTTCGTTATTTCTTTCTCTAATTATCTAACGTGAAAGTTTAAAATTTTTCCTAAAAGTTCATTTTTAAAAAATTTCTAAGTACTTTTTGTTACCAAGTTATACGTGGATTAAAGAAAAGAGCATTCTGACTTTGATTGCTCACAACTTCGTTAAAAAGCATCGTACCATAATTAATAAATCTTTTTACTTAACTCGCGAATAACTTAAGAACAAAAAATTGTAGAAACATTTGAAAAAACGATTTTGTTGAAAACTCCAAATTTTCACGATATAGAAACAGCCAAAAATTTTCGTAAATTTTTTTGGCATGTGACAGTCCCACAAAATAAGAAGAAAAATTTCTCTTTTTTTCAGCTCGTAATTTCTATATATAAAAATTATAAAATTCATATAAATTCAAAAACTATAGTAATCATTTGAAAGTAGAGATTTCAATTTTTAAAATCCTTTTTTTAAACTTAAATTTTGATCAACTTAAATTTTTAACAAAGATTTTTTATATATAATTTTGAGCTAACAAAATACCGCAGACCTTTTCCAATACAATATTTTAATTTTTTCAAATCGTAAACGCAGAAATTCTGTATCTGATTTTAAACTATTTTCTTTTAATGAGTGTGTAATATGTATTATTTTAGAAATGAGTTCAATTCTGTTTAAAAATCACAATCCATAATGATGATGTTCTCTCAATCGGTATATTTGTAAGAAGAGAAATAACATTTGATGAAATTACGGTATAATTGTTGTCTAATTGTTTTCTAATTTAGATCTGATTCAACTTTTTTGAAATTATTGATGTGGCTGTAAAGTTTGGTATTTCGTTAATTATATTATGCAAAAATGAGACGAGAAGATGTAATGAACTATCTATAGAAGAAATTATAAATCTGGATTTCCTCATTTACGAATTTTTCGAATAGCATAAGCCCTTAACAATACCCCGTCATTACAATATATTTTTTTATAAGTTGATTATGGTATTTATTCTTTTTTGACTCATCTTATAAGCATATTTCTAATTATTCATAAGATTTCTCGTGAGATCCCGATCAACTGTCATATAAATATCCATATTATAACATTGACAAAATTTTTTGTTTGTAATCATCCTCATTTAACCGTGATATTACCTTTGTCGGTTCTATTGTAATATATATAATTTGTGAGTTATTCTTAATAAAATTGTTAGTGGAGTTTAGATTGAGAATTATTTTGACAACTGTTGACATATCGTTATATGAATGAGCAAACTTTCAATGAGCGGTATAGATCTATTTCTAACTTTCAACTTTGTTTATCAATGTTTAATTTCTTAATATTATTTTCAATATTTTTGATCATCTCAATGCAATTAATTTTCGTGTTGTTAGTAGGAAGTGAAAAATTATCTCCTAGTTATAGAAGACAACGTACATCATTTGGTATATCACAATTAGATAAAGTTACAAATTATTTATCTGTAATATGTGTAAGAAAAGATATTTGTCTCTTGTATGACAATGAATAGGAAAATGAAAAAGAATCATGAATTTCATTGTATTCTGTGTAGGATGATATAAGGAAAGAGTCAATTGAAAAAGATATCCTATTATCATGTAACCATATAGAATTATTTGGTTGGAAAGAAGTTATTATACAAACAATAAAAATATTATGTAGGTTTCGTGTTCATATTGTTATTAATGTGTTTTAAAACAAGCTTTTTCATTTTTCTTTCTATTCTATACATTGTTCTAGCTGGAATAATAAAACCAATGCTCTTGTCTATTAAAAAAAAAACAAATGAGTTTGATTAGAAGAACATAGAGATTATGGATTGTGAGAGATTTTTAAGTAGAAGACTCATTTCTGAAACGTTACATTACAAGAAAATAGTTTAAATTTAAAATCAAATACAGAATCTGCATCATATATATATAT
>NW_017259556.1:1149350-1154330 GCF_001594045.1 Atta colombica
AAAAACTGTTTTGAAAGTCTTATTTATGTTTACCATACTTTGCATATAATGCTTGAATAATATTCGATGAATCAGAATATGTTTACTGTCTGATTACTTATAATGATATTTTTTTAATTTGACAAAATTATTTATTAAAATTCTACAATTTTCTTTTTGAATTTGAGAAGTTCTCGATTCTTTTTTTCTTATTTAATGTTCAATCACCTGTTAATTTTTAACTAATTAATAGTATTTATTGTCCGATTATTAATTTAAGTTTGGTTACAATATTATGTCTAGCGTTCACTGAGTCATTTGAATCATGTTAACGGTAGCAATTCTTCAACAAGAACTGTTCATTAAGATGTAATTATTGAGGAATTATCAGGATGAATTGTGTTTAAAGACCTAGCGTTATATTTATACCATATATAATATATATATATATTATTAATTCATTAAAAATAACTGGAAGTCAGTCAAAACGTCTGAAAATGGAATATTATTGGAATATGTTTGTACAATTGAATTATAGAAAATATATGAGTCCCTTAATTGACAAGTGATTAAGTCTAAAATTAGGAAAAATGAATCTGTTATAGAAATAGAAAATATTAAGAATGTTTGATTTATCTAAATATCAATTTAATTTACTTTTGTTTTTATGTTCATAAAAAATAAAAATCAATTTTACTTTATAAATAAAGTGACCGTAAAAATCTGGAATAGTGACTTAAGTTCAGCTTTTTTACGGTCACTTTATTTATGATGTAAAATTGATTTTTATTTTTTATAAACATAAAAACAAAATAAAAGTAAATTAATTAATAATATAATATAGAGCTACGAACCACTCAAATTATTATGTGAGTAAAAATATTTATATTAACAATCTAAATTTTGTTACAAACGTTTTGACCCCTATCGGATTATTTTCAATGCATAAATAATAATTTTAAAAAAGTTACCGGTAACTACGCAAGATAATCACAAATTAAAAAAAAATAGTGTATGTTGTACTCGCATGTTGGCAAAAGAAACTACTGCAGGAAATAATTTAGATACAAGCAGGTTCATATAGAAACTCGATGTTAGACGAACGCAGAAGTCGCATAATAATCGCAAAAAGTCTATTATATACCTTGAACTTCTTTTCAAATTTACATTAGATTGATATTATGAATTCAATATAAAAAAGATGTATATCATGTTCTTTTCACAACTGCCTGTCTTCATATTCTTTTTATAACTGCTTTTTATAACTATTAAAGTTATAAATCGTTCAAATTAATTAAAATAATTGAGACTAAATGCATTATAATATTTAGCGATATCACAAAGATTCTTAAAACAGTAGAACTCCGAGATGTAATGCCAGAACATTCGATAGTTAAAGTGATCCTATATTATATTATTAATTTATTTAATTAGTTGATAGTTTTATTCTTTATTGAAAAATAAATTAATAGATAAAACAAATATTCTTACTTTTTACTTTTATAACAAACGCATTTTTTCTTAATTTTGGACTTATGACATTTGCCAACTAAGAGGAGCTCATATAGTTTATTATAGCGTATCTTTAACCGCGCAGTTTACTCTTATTTGTTTGTTTATTGAATTATTTTGTACATTTTATTTGTTACAGTTACAGATAATATTTATATTTCTTTTAAATAATATTTTTCTAATAAATTAAACAGTTAATTTTCAGATCGATAATCCTATAATAAAAATGTTATGCTATATTTAATTTGATGTAAAATGTTTCGATGAAGCGAATTTTTATTTTAAAAATTTGACGTAGATTCTATCACAATAGAAAAATATATTAATTTTGCTTTAATTCAGACCTGTGTTCCTTGACGCGTGACTTGTCGCTTAAAATTGAAAAAAGACAAGAAGTGACGATCGCGATCAACGAGCTAAATATGGCACGGCGTCAGTGTCTTCGTTTAATCACGGTTGACGAAACTACCGTTTCATCTTCTCTCGATCATCTTCATCTTCTCTGTTTCTCCTTTTGCTCTGCTTCGCTTATATCTCCGCGCTTCAATGCATCGCTCCTTTTTTTTTCTTCTTTTCATCTTCTGCCAGTACTCTCTTACTCCACCGCGTTCCTCGCACGACATCCTTAATATTCTCTTCTTCTTTCTTGATTTTGCTCTTTTTTTTCGAAATCTTCCTGATCTCGTTTTACTTCGTTCTTCGCACTCCGTACCTTCTTTTTCTCTTCTCTTTTTCTATTCTTTTCGCCTCTTCTTCCTCCTTCTCCATCATCTTCTTCATTTCACTCGTCTTCGGAGTCTTCTTTTTCCCTGCCTCATATTGTGCTTCTTTTCTTTTGTTTTCACATACGAGCAATACGCGAGTACGAAGGCCGCGCGTCGGTTCGAACTCAACGTTCTGCATCGTAATTGAAAGAGAACATGATAGATAAGGGCTCGTTTCTCAAACGAGAAGACGAAAGAGAGGGCAAAAAACAACTGCAAAAAACAAATTCCTTAAGTCTCATGCACACCGCAGATTTCACATTTCAAAAGAAATTATTAATAAAAGCAACCTATATCATATTTGTGCATTTCTATTAAAAAAAAATTAAACAGACAATTTTTAATACTGAGATTTTATTTCGATAAATTATGTTTGAAAACATAATAACAATAAACATAAAAAATGTATAGCATATAATATTAATATACACATAAAGATAAGAATATTATTTTATTGATAAAAATCGATTATAAACTGTAGTTTTCAACTACTTTTTTTTTAAAGCAAATTTCAAAATTGCATGTATTTTAATATATAATATGTAATATTCTCATTTTCATTCATCTGTGAAGACAACTTTGTTATAAAATATAATTGCATCGTTCTTTTTTCTCTCTTTAATTTTTTTTCTTACTTTAAGCTCATTTTGCAACTGTGTGAGTGGCACTTTAAAGTAGATTTAATCATGACGACAAGATACGAAGCAGAATGTTGCACAGTTGTCACATGCTTGCTACGCGAGGATGCGATACATTTATTTTTTCATTAACACGGATTGATCGATCACCGACCCATACTTTTGTTTGTTATATCGAAACATTTAAAGGTTCGGAAAGCGCTTTGTATCATACTTCTATGGTATTTCACATCTTAGATTCTACATAGCAAGAAAATACAATTCCGAGACTTATCGTAGCTTTAAATCATTATCGGAAATCTTTGCGTTTTGTCGATTCAAAATTACATTCCGATTTTCTTAATTTCATCTCATGTGTTTAAAACTTGTACGCATAAACAAAATTGAACATAAAAAGAATATTTTTTTAAACTGTTAATTTGAAAAATTTTAATTTTGATTGCAAAAATTATAAACAGAGAGAAAAATTTTTGGTATTTTTTTACACAATTACATAGTAAACTGTTATGATTAAGAATTCTATTTAATAAATACTTTATCAACAGTTTTAGTCATACATATAAACACTTTTTTTTGTCATTGTTTTCAAAGAAAAGAGAGTATATTTCTATCACTTTTTTACCCTTACTAATCTCAATTGAATCTATTCAAACTAATTTACTTTTCGGAATGTATACATTTTTCTCAGGATCCCCTACCATCGCACGATCGTTCCTCATCGCGTAAGAACATTTACAATCGGTTATGGGAATCGCATGATCTGCTGTACAAGGATCATTGCGTTAGGTAGCAGCATGAAGGTTGAAGGAGTGGAGTAGATTGGGTGGATTCAGAGGGGTGGGAAGGCGATGGGGCCGGTTACATATAAAGCATAGGTCTCGAAACGAGACCTCGGGGTGCCGTGTCGCGGACCCAAGAGGTCCATGCTGGAAAAACTCAGCTGTTAACTGCTCCAGCCGAACGGCAACCATCGACCTTTATCCTCACCTTGTCCTCCTCCTTATATGTATGTTGCGTGTTTGCGTGTATGCATTTACAAAATAATGGAACAGAAGGATTTATGACCAACAATTTAAATTAATGATACATAAAAGCTCGATGGTTCTGTTTAATTTAAAAATTTAATGCTGAACCTATTTGTGTTTTCTACGCTGTATGTATGTTTTAGTGATAATTCAGTTGTTAATGCCAAAAGCTAAAGATATCGAGATTTTTAATAAAATTTAATGATTTTTGCTGTACAGAAATGAGATCGTGATTATCATTACCTTTGGCTTGACAAATTTATTTACGGATTAGAATTACCATTAGGTCACAAGCATATTCGTAAGGGGCTGGAAATAAATAACGAGATCGAGCAGAGTCGAGGAGCAGGATGAAAGGCCAGGGGACCAACAATCGGAAAACAGCGTTGTTGGTGGTCGGCTGTAGCCAACTGGCAGGAGCCGACGACGCGAAAGTGCCGTTCGAGGATTCCTATTTCCCAGGATCCCACGGCTGCTATACGCGTCTGCCCGCAATACTCCGTCTTTCTCTGCACTGCGGTAATCATAATTACACCTGCGGGTGTCTTCTTATCGCCGCTCGCTCTCGTCCGATCCCTCTCGATCCACCGCCATCCTTCGAGGATCCTTATCCTCTTTCCGTGCGATTGTCCGCCGTTCTGACTTAGTCCGAGGCAAGATATCTCAATCTAAGATAAGAACGATCTTCAATGATTCCTATTAGAGATATAAAGGATAGATCGTCGAAATTTCAATCGCGTTTAATCGAAATTTATAATAATTAATTATTATATATTATTACACTTTATTATATACACACTGAGAGAAAAGTATTTGATATTTGTGATAATTAAATAATAAAATATTTATGTTTAGGTTGTATTGTTACAATTATTATTGCTCTAATGATAGTAATAATAATTATCATATTAAACAATAAATTTTTATTAGCATTTTGTTTCTAAAAAAATAATACATATTTTATGTAAGGCTTTTTACATTGAAAAAGGATATTCTTTTCAAAAAATTCCTTAAACTTTTAATTGAATTTCTTGTGTAATATATGTGATATATTTATATCTA
>NW_017259556.1:1154596-1160303 GCF_001594045.1 Atta colombica
ATATATTTATATTTTCTATATTTTATTATAGGGTGTCCCAAACTTTTTGACACGCCGCTTATGAGTAGGTAGAGCAGACCAAATTGAGTCAAAAAGTCTTCTACCGTTTTGCAATTTTCGCGATTTTTTTTTATCCGACGAGCAGTATATCTATTGTAATAATCGTCTCTAAAATATCTTTAAATTCTTTAAGAAATATATTATTAAGATTTGATAAAGAAAGGCACCTTATGCGTCGATTTTATCCGCATATTCGGCAATGTTTAGAAATTAATATTTCGTTAACTATTGCGCAAATTACAATAAAAAATTAAAATTATTTAATTTAAAATCTATCTGCAAACAAGAAGTGTATTAAATAAAAAGTTAGTTGAGTTACCTTGTATATTATTATATACATATAGTAAAGTTGAAAAGTTATTTTTTAAAAGTAATACGTTACCGTTACCGTTATTTGCGGTAAAAAAATAACTCGTTATCGATTTTAAAAAGTAACGCGTTACTGTTACTTAAAAGTAAAAAATTGTTACTTTTTACTTTCTTTTTTTAATTATGCAGAATATCAGCTTATTCACTGATTTTGATAAAGTTAGAATCATTCAACGCATTTTTGCACGAACTGAACGAATCTGACAGAAAAATAAGTGTCGCTCTGCTCAGCGAACTGAGATATTAATGATTAAAGCTATGACTATTAAGATAAGGAATCAGATTCATTCATTTCGTGCAAAACGCATCGAATGAACCTAATTTCAATTCAAAATCGAATATTCCTGTGTTCTACATCTTTTTTAAATATTAAAACAGACTTCTAAGAGTGCTAAGACAGAATATAAATTAAATATAAGAGATTTAGGAAGATATTTATCTTTGAACATTTTTATCTTTTATTAAAATTTTACATACTTAATTAAATAATGGTATTTTATTGTGTAATAGATATTTTAGTTTTTAGTGTTCTTATGCTAAAGCGAGGATAGTGAAACAAAAATAGGCAAAAAGTTTTTTGTTTATTTAGTATCTACCTATAATCTTATTGTCCATAACCTACAAAAAAGTAATACAAAAATAACGAGGTCAATTTCATTACTCGTTATTAAAGAAAATGTAATGTCATTACTTTTATTATAATTATCACCTTCTTACTCTAATAAAAAAAAAATAACGGTGTTACCAAATCATTACCAAAAAGTAAGGAAAATATATATGTAACATCGTTACAAGCAACGCGTTACTTCTTAACTCTGCATATATGTGTATATATATATATATTATTGTATATGTATATGGATATTTATTTCTGTGTATACTACATTTACGTTTCACTTATATGAAGTAAGCTACAGGATTTTATATTGGGTTGTCTGGAAAGTTCGTGCCGACAAACCTATATAATTAAATGTATACTAAAATTTAAATTTTCTGCGTTTAAATTTTCCTTCAACATCAGCACTTTCCGGACAACCCGATAATAAACTGCAAGCATTTTTACAGAAATTTTATCATCTTATATTCTTTTTAGTGGAAACCACATGTATCTTATTAATATTACACTGTTTCCTTAAGCATTAAGAAAAGAGTACATAAAAATGGAAGTGATTTTTATCACACATTATACAGAATAATAGAAATCGACTACAACTCCGATTAATTGTGTGCATATCCTCGGTAGGAAAGAGTCACTTTTCTCGTTGTCCGCAGTCAACCACCGAAACAGATTTCGCGAATCAGATTCTAGAGAGTCGAGAGGCGAGACGAAGTGCGATGAAAGAGATCGAAATCTAACATCGAAAGGAGCAGATCGATACATTTCGCGAGCAGTGTTCTCGGTTAGCCGAACGACGGATATACCTGGAATCGAGGAAGAGGGAGACAGGAGTGTAGATATAATGCATTGAATTAGACACAAATGCACCCTGGGCGCCAATTGGCCGGGCTTCCCGCGCTTCGTGCTCCATCTCTCCCTCGAGAGGGCCATCGCCTCCTTCTCGAGTATACCACAGGCTGATGCTCGGACGTGATATCACGGACACAAGAGCCCTTTTCTCTGTCGTGGCGCCAAATGAATGCCAGCAAATCTCGGGTATTACGCTAACGCACTTGTCAATAAAGTCAGACAACATATTCTTCATATTCTCTTCCCTATATGTTTCTGTGTTCTTTAAAAGTATTTTTAACAAGCACAAGTTCTCAGTGGAAAACTTATTGATGAATTTTAGTTTGCTGTTATAGATATGTTTTAATCTTTTGTTGGCCATAGAATTTTGCATTAAGAATCAAAGTCTTTAAGAGAATGTTGGAACGATAGCAATTACAGTACAACAAAAATTTTGAAACTTTACTGATTGCAAAATTATTTAGAATTAAAATTAGAATTGAAATATTTACAAAAATAGAAAGTTCAAAGATCAATTTCAAAGACAAATTTCATAAATATGTTGTATCAATTTCACAAATAACTGCACTTGAGATTAAAGTTTGCTTAATATAAAATTTTTATAGTTCACATGAATACCATCAAGTGATCCATCTCAAATTATTTGAAGAGACAATACTGAATTTGTACAACTAACAGTAAGATTGAAAATCTAGAAAAAATATTTTCAGTTGAACGTAATTCATATGTATATTTAGCGAAAATTTAGAATAGTAAACTAAAAAAGCAGCAATCGTAGCAGATGCTCGATTTTTCAAGAGATACTGCTGCAATATGTCAAATATGTCAAATAAGATAAGTATACGCATTTGAATGAGACAGAATGGTAATGTAAGATACTAAATTAAAGATACCGCTATTAGTGATATTTTTATTTTAAAATTAAAAAGTTTGTATTATTGACTTCAATTAAATCCAATCATCGCTCTCCTTAAGGGATTGCAAGACGGCCAAACTTGATTGATAGTTCAAACTTTTTGTAATTCCAAGTTAAAAGTATCGATAATAGTGATATCTTTAATTAATTTTTCTAGAAGTCAACTGCCTCATCTTCTAATAGTTTTAATTTTGCGTCTTCAATTCTGTGAAAAAAAGATAACAAGTTATTTTTAGTTAGTCTAAGTTAAAATAATTTTTCCAGCCCGGGTTTTATATTTCAGATTATATTTCGAATCATGTAACGTTTAATAAAAATTAATTAAAGTTTTGTATTTGGAAAGAAAATATTGTACGCATAAAATCCGCTATGTGATGTGATTCAATTATACTTAATGCTTCCGTCCAGATAAATATCGTCAAATATGAAATATCATTTCTTTTGTCTAGTAACGACGATTGCAGAAAAGAATCGATACGATTCACTATGTTTTTTCGACATTTAACCCACGGCACGCATTCACCTGCAAGAGCAGAAACCAGATACTCCAATCATCTTGTCATGGTTTATAGAATTATGTATAAAGGGTGGACCACAATAAACCGCCCTTGTAGGACACTCGCATAATCCGAGGACTACATCTATGTAAGGATGTACGTATATTGCTCTCTCACGATTCGTGATACTATATATTCACTGTATTATTTTCTCTTTTATATTAAAATCATTCTATATGTCAAAATAAAGATTTGCTTTGTTAGGGAAAGTCGAATTTTAAATGACTATTATATTACATAATTACAAATTTTTTAAAAGTCTTCCATGATAAAAGATTTCCATGATTAAATAATATTTTTGTTCTTATAAATAAATAGCATTTTGTTCTTTGGTAGGAATTATTATAATTAATAGGATATAGGAATCATTATAGTGCTAAATTATTATAGCCAATTGAATAGTTGACAAAAGTTATTATATCCTTGAAACATTTTTTTGCGAGGACGAAAAGTTTGTCTAATTTTTCTTATTTAAGCTATCAAAAAGATGTTCTTTTAATTAAAAAAATCATTGTTTTTGAGTTAACAAACGTGTATAATATAACATGAAAAATTATTAAAGAAATAATTAAATATAATTAACAGATATAATTGCATTTATAACAATAAGGATTTGGCGATTTAATAAATTTTTTTACTGCAAAAATAAAGATCATTTAACTTCTTTTCTACTTTTCTCTCTTGATTTTAGAGTAATTGTTTAGCACATTTTTAAAACATTCAATTCATAATCAAGGAGCTATGGAATCTAATGACTTTATAATATCTAATCTTTTATGTGTTTTATATTAGAAAAGTTCGTGCCGCAAAAGATTTAAATTTAATAAATGAAATTAAAAATTTAAATCTTCTGCGTTTCAATTTTCCTTCAAAATCGGCACGAACTTTCCGGATAATAGCTACTTTTGCATATAAGCCACTCAATTATAATCCTTAATTACGATATTCAAATCATTCAAATTGTAATAATAAATAAAAATTTAACATTCCGCATGTGCAACCTGACAAAGTCATTTGTCGATGCTGTCGAATTATTCGCAGGCATCTCCTATGGAGCAGCACGTTCTTAAGGATCCTAACATCACATCATCGTGAAAGCTTCGCTCTTTACAACGCTCATATTTTGTTTTAAACCCCCTTACTAGCGAACATATCGAGTTACACGCGCCACCTAATACCACATAAAGGGGGCAACATCGACCGTGGGCCCCATCGGTTTTCTGTAGACAGGATATTCATTCTATATTATCCTAATCGTCATCTCTTTCTTGTTTTCGTCTTCTTTCTTGTCTTTTTCTTTCTTCATCTTACTCTGTCAATTCGAATTGCGGTGGTCTTCTTGCAGAAGGGAATCATTTGGCAAAAAGGGGTGGCGTATCTTAAGAAAGGGCGGCGCTGATTTTCGTCCTCGTGCGTGTTCTTTGTAAGCGCTCGCTCGCGAGACATCCGATACCGTCCTTCCGAATGGCAGGCATTAACCGCTGCGAAATGGAGCGAAACGGTCCGATTCGAAGATCCATAGGCGTCCTTTCGCTCCCCAGGAAACTTTAGAACATCCGCCGGAATTATCGATCGCTTGCCAACTCGCGTATCTTGGTCGCGCTTAATTATCTTAATTGCATCCATCGTGCAGGAGCAATTTTGAATTGACGGATTTCGTGATCAACGTCGTTTATTACAATCAATATTAACATCAAAATAGATGTTCTATTTCTGAATTCGGAAATGCTATAGTCAGAAAAAAGACAGTGATAACATTTATAACTTATAGTCTATAAAGTAAGTGATAAATAGTGATGACAACCATATAAATTTTATACATAGATTAGTACATATACGGTTGAATAAACTTTTATAGTTATTATAACTATAAAATAGTTTTATATATAGAATTAATATATGTACGCAAGTTTTTCTTTTAGTGTATGCATGAAAATTCTATACTAGCAAGGGAACGTTTCGAAGTGTAAATATTATAATAATATCAAACTTTTCAGATTTATTACTTTGGTAAAAGTAATAAATGATTTTCACTATTTATAAATTCTACCTTTGTGATATAAACAAAAAACAGTTTTAAAAAATATATATATATCCCAATTTTTATTGATCATTTTATTGGTCATGTTATTCTGTCAATTTTTGTTTTTTTATTAAAATATAATTTTCTAGTTGTATTAATACTGCAAAGTTTGTAACTTACACCGATAAAATGTAGAAATATGGCAGACAGAAATATGCATTATTTAAAGATTACGCTGCAATTATGTATTGAACTTGTATATTTCATGTCATACACATATTCATGTCATACACGTATATATATATATATATATA
>NW_017259556.1:1160348-1165554 GCF_001594045.1 Atta colombica
TATATATGTATATATATATCATTATATATATATAAAGTCATTTGATAAAATATACGATTTTATTTAATATTATACAATAATTTTTTATGGTTGCATATGTAATTATCGGATTATACATAGAAATTTTATTCGAATTTTATGATTTCGAGGACTTTCCCACGATTACATTAAGTCGTTATACTCGCATATTCCTGATTTAAAAATAAGACACAAATTTTAATATCAAAATGTCGAAGCTATAATAGTTTTTAAATTAATAGCGGTTGAAATTAACTAATCACAGAGTTAACATTTCGCGCGCTCAGGGATAGTTCACACAAGCGGATGATCGTACGATATGTTCACTCCATGTGAGATTAAAATAATAATATATAATGTAATACTTCATTAATCATGTTTAAACATAAAAAATAATGATATATGCAATGTACATAACGTAAAAATATTATAGAATATTAAAAATAATAAATAGAGGAAAGCTCCTTATTTTGAGATAGACGCCTAATATGAGAACGGCGTTTCTGCTAAACTAATAAACGCTATCTATTAATTCCATTATGAATTTATTGCTCTTGGATTAAAAACTATTTAGTAGAAAATTCATTATTAGGTTATGCCTGTAGTCATTGTAAAAAAAGATTTTAGAATTTGGATGTCTTCAAATTTCATTGAAATGAGCCTTTAAACCTTGTTTATTATTTAATAAATAAATATTTAGCAATAAATTCTTCATGTGTAAGTGATAGAATAAGGTTGTACTAATAAAAAAATACGGGATATGTTGGATTGCTTAATTACAGAAGTTAGATTTGATATTTATAAAACCGTAAGGCGTGGAAATCGTATATGAAATACAGAGTATCTTCTAATATGAAATAATTTATGCTCCTATGTCATAGTGGAAATCATTACTAAAGTAAATGTTATTGTATAATAATAAAAGATATCGGGAATGAACTTCAAGTGCCTATTCTGCGATGCTTGATTCTAACTATCTGAAGACGAATTCTGAGTATAATCAAGGAATGGAAGTAACTCGTTGTTTGTAATGAAGTTACAGTTACTTTATTAGTAACTGCGTTATCTTTTTTTTTGGTAACTGTTACGGTAACAAAATTACATTTTTTTTGGTAATGGTAACAAAGTTTTATAGTTACTTTCATCATTACTTTACACACGGTTAGATACGATACACAAGCCATTCACACTATGAGTGAAAAAGTTTCATAAATTTACATATAATAAATATAAAAATTACATGATTAGTCCTGCAAATATAAAAAAACATCATGTAATTTCACAAAAATTTTGTAATTGCACATAAATTATATAAATTTTTATATATAAATTATATAAATTATATAAATTTATTTTTATTGTGTAAATATCTTTTATTTTAAATATTTTATATGAAAAATTACGTAAATGAAAATTACGTAAATAGAAAGATATTTTGAATATTTTCTGTAATTATCCAAATTTTAGTAATATTACATAGTATAACAGTAATTTTTCGCGTATTGCTGTTATATATATAATAATATATAGTGCGAAATGCATTGTCATATTATGACTATACATTCCTATGACTACACATTGTAATTGTACTTTCACAATCTGCTTAGTTATAAACCAAGAATTATTTTTATTTGCATATTGCAAATTTACAAACGCGTAAATAAATTTACAACTGTTATAGTCTCATCAAATTATTCATTATAATAGTTGTAATTTTACACAAAAATTTTTTACAGTATATAGCGCTTGAAATTAGGAAAACTTTAGATCCGTCCGTTGTGATTGGTGATCGTCGATTTTAAAAACGAATAACGAAAATTTGACTTTCTTAAATAACAATAACTATAACGAGTTACTTTTAAAAATCGGTAACTAATAACTGTAACTTGTTATTTTTAAAAAGTTCCTGGGTATAATCTATCGCATGCTCATTTTTCGCGCACGCTGATAGTGTTTGTTTCGTATTTTAGAAACATTAAATAAAGTTTTATAATTGCAATATTGATATAGTTTGCATTTTACCATCGATTTTCTCGGAGCATCTCATATTAGGAGCACAATTTATTGACTTTGCGATTTGGTCACTTTTATATTTCTTTAATTTTCAAAAAAAAAGAAATTTAAATTAAATTTTATATAACATTATCTTAAAGCTTATTAAATACTCTTCAAAATGACCTATTATTTTTTTAAATTTTGCCCATAGCATTGCTTCTAACATTTATTCAAAATGAACTCGATATCTTATAATAATGGCTTTTCCTTTATGTACGAATTATTTTAAATATATATACCGAATTAATTTAAAAACTATTGTAACTTCGATATTTAAATATAAGGATTTTTAAGTCAGGAATATTTTATTAAAATTTCGTTTCGTCATCGTTCGTTATTAAAATTTCGGTTACGAATTGTGGAATATTTTGGAATTATTTATTTATCCTATATTATAATTAGATTTTCAATGACACTCATATTAGTGTATATATTGGAACATATGAAAATATCTGATACTTAGAATAAATTAAATACTTAGAATAAATACTTAGAATAAATTAAATAAGAAGAAATAAAATAATAAAATAAAATAAATTATTATAAAAGTTAAAATATAAATATTTAATAAAATCAAATTTAACACAATAAATATCGGAGAAACAGAAAATAAATATATTTTTTATTATCTGAAGTTTTAAATAGTCCAAAGTGAAATTTTAGATCTTCGAGCATACATAAGTGAACTAGTGGAGTTAAGCGCCTACTATTCCTTATTACAAGAATTAGAATTCCGCAGTTTTTAAGTGCATATCCATCATATTAGTTCTACTATTTTCATCGGCGAAAATTACAAATTTTGAAGTATTAATACACAACTAAGAAAATAATATGATCAAGATCATAGGAGTCATCCGCAGGTTGTTTATAATTCCAAATACAAATTTAAATACCATATTACAATTTTTGTAAATAAATATTACGTTTCTGATTTGAGTCTTCTTTGAATGTGTATTTAAAAATTAATCATCACCTGCTAAAAACTAGTGAAATATTTTTTGTTCTAAGATTAACCTAAAATAGTTTACTCCTTCATTAGGGATTAAAAAGCTTGGGAATTAAAAGAAGTTGAAAGTCTAAAAATATAGAGTTTAAAGTTTCGTATGCTGATTACTATATAGATTTTACTATTTTGAATTTCGAAATATTGACAATATTCGTAATCAGCAACTTCGAAAAACCTAGAAGTAATCATTTTTCAGTCAATTGGGGATCAGTAGTTTAAGCAAGAAAATGTTTGCATGCGATGTTTATCGCTTCTCGCGCCATATTGGATCCATCATATTGGATCTCTCAAAACAGTACATTTCTTTCGGAAGTATATACGATATAATAATTTGAGACCTAAAGCTGCGTACAGATTTGTACCAGAACGTCGTTGCGAACTGTTCATGAATGCTAATGCGAACACCGTCGCGAAAACCGTAAAGGCTATCGTATCAATGTTATTTTTGTTGTAATCGCCACCGCGATTACACTGTTACGAACATCATCCCGAATGTCAACGCGTGTTCCAATGTTCCATTTTTATTAGTTTGCGAAATTTGTTCAAATCTGTATTTATAATTATATTATAATCATTTGTATAACACCATCTCTAATCGAATAAAGTACGCTATATAAATAAATTATACTACAATATATTGCGATGATTCGTTTGATAAAAAATTCGAGGGAGGCAACTACTAGCTGAAATATTGTCCCACAGGTTACATGATTTCATATGATTTCATCTGATTGTATTCAAATAATTTTTTTCACTGTCTATGAAATTATTATATAATATTAAATAAAATGTATATGATTTTATTTAATATTATACAATAATTTCTCATGATTACATATATATTATATAAATATCGGATTATACAGAGATTTTAAAGGGCCCGATGATTCGCGGCGATGTTCGAAGCAATCAAGATGTCTTCACTAGCGCCAACTTGTTTGCGATGATGTTCTTGATACAAGTATGTACGCGGTTAAACAGGAATATTGCGATCATTTTTTTGATGTGGCAGCAAAAACCCGACTCTCAGTCGATCGGCCCGATATTACGCAGTTCGTGGCAGCGTTCGAGACACTATTCATATTGCACTTTGTCTTTATCGCGACGGCATTCTGCTACAAGTCTATAAGTGTACTTTAAACGTTTATTATCATTGCGCTGATTTTTGGACACGCAGATGATCCGGTTGATGTGAAACATCTCATATATGTTTCTTAACATTATTATAAAGAGAATTTAATAAATATATATTGTAAAAGATTACTTTTTTTAACAAATTGAACGTTAAATATCTATTATTTTACAAGAAAATATTGAACATATCTGGAGGGAAAAATGGGATAATATTTCAAAATACATGGTAGAAAATCCGATTAAAGAAAAAATTCTTTGAAAATTTAGTCGAGTACTTGTTTAAACACGTTCATGAATGGGAAACAAGAATAAGAATTTTTTTTGATATTCATCGAAAATAAAATTGGAAACGATCCACTCTCCAATCAGCATACACTATTTAAAAAAATATTAAATATTTTTACATTAAATAAATATTTTTAAATCGTTTTAAAAATATTGTCTGCTGATTGGCTTACTCTTGTTAATAACCAGTGTTGAATTTTTCAATATAGTTAAGAGAGTTAATTTAGCATAATGTGATTACATATTATTTAAAGAATTTGTGTTAAATTGGTAAGCAACATTTTTCTCAGTGTCAAAATAACACAAATTTTATGAATAAATAACCAAAAACATAAAAATAAAGTGTTTTAAATTGTTAATTGTGTTGTAAATTTTTAGATGAAGTGAATAAAATATGGGTTAAATTTAACATATTAATTATTATTAATTATAAATGTTAATTTAACTAAAAAAAATATGCTTCCAAAGTTTATTCTGCTTCTAAAGTTATAAATTGAGTTAATATTATCATTTTTGTATTTATTCTTTTACGTAGCATTTGTGTAACCTTCTAATATATTCATCTTGTACATATTAAATTAACTTAAAAATTCGAGTAGAAGTTGGGACATGCAATTTATGTTAAATTCGAGATATTATTTTCTAAAAGAGGAGAGGAAAGTCTCTATAATAATATCGAATTTTATGTCGTTACCGGAAGTATATATA
>NW_017259556.1:1165654-1176050 GCF_001594045.1 Atta colombica
ATAAAAATGTATAAAAAAAGAGCTGTACATAATATCAAAAAGTTTTTACATAATATCAGTACAGTTTTTTAAGATTAAATTTAGAAAATTTGGGAGGATTATTAATATTTCAAATTGATTGCGTTGAAAGTACGACAACTATATCGGCACGCAATTATAATTTCTGAAATTAATTCATTTAAATGAATATATATATTCAAGATCTTAACATTCAGACCGTAGTGGCGCTTCGTATTTAAAGTAATGTATCTAACATAAACAGTCTTATTTCCAATTTTATTAATATCAAAAAAACTATTTTCCTAATATAAGATATTACGGTACGTAGTGTCTCGACTAAGGTAAGCGCAACGACACTACTGTGTTCCTTTACGCGAGACTACGAATTGCGGGGGATCGAGATTATTGGAGCATAACTATTGAATCTATCAAATTCTACATATCTTAATTGATATGTATAGCTGCCAGAAGATAAACTATTTACTGAAAAAAAAAAAAAAAAAAAAAAAATAAACTATTTACTTACTCAGATGTACTGTTTGATGTTTTGGCGCGAAAGTATGATGCAAGGAGCACAAACGATGCATAATTAACCAAAAGTATATACTAGTATTTATTAATAACTTAGTTAGGAAATGATAATAAAAATCGATTTATTCGTCCGATTTCTATTTGTTTATAATTTAATTTTGAACAAAAGAGGATCGAATGGAAATGAAATTATACATTATATTTGTTAACTAAGCCAGAACATGATAATGAAAAAAGGATTTATTCGATCTTCATTAATTGTTTATAACTTAATATTGGGAATACAAATAAGTTTCCGCCGTTTTTTATCAAAAATTAAGCATTTATTGTGAAAGAACGGTACATATGTTTTATTCAAAGTAATAGTCATCGCTAACCATTACTTTTTTTCATCTTTCTAATAATATGTGGATATCACGTCGGAAGAACGCTTCATCTTTTGAAGCTATCCAATCATTGATACAATTTTTGGTATCTTCATATGATGTGAAGTGCTACTCAGACAGGCCATGTGTCATTGATATCGATGATCGGAACAAGTGGTAGTCGAAAGGAGCAATGTCTAGAGAATACGGCGGGTGGAACTTCCCATTTGAGTTTCTAAGTAGATTTTGACCGACGCCGCAACATGTGGTCGAGTATTATCATGCAGGAGAATAATTTTATCATGCCTGGAGTAGTAGTGGGCGCGTTTTTCCATGAGTGCTCGGCTCAATCTCATCAATTGGTAGAGAGCCAATAATGGTCTCATTCGGTTTGAGCAACTCATAATACATGACACCAAGCTGATCCCACCAAATACATAACATGAGTTTTTTTCTATGAATATTCGATCTGACTGTCGATGTTGAAGCATGACCAGGTGATCCCTATGATTTCCTCTTCTTTGGGTTATCATAGTGGATCCATTTTCATCACCAGTGACTATACAATGCAAAAAACCCTTTCGTTTATGCCTGGCAAGCAGCATTTCACGTGTGAAAAATCGGCGTTCAACGTTTCTCGGTTTCAGTTCATATGGAACTCAATTCCCTTGCTTTTGAATCATTCCCAATGATTTCAAACGATATGAAATTATTTGTTGAGTCACTCCTAATGTAAGTGCAAGTTCTTTTTGTGTTTGACACGAATCTTCATCCAATAATGCTTCCAATTCCGCGTCTTCGTACATTTTCAGCCTTCCGCTACGTTCTTTTTCTTCGACGTCAAATTCACCGTTCTTAAACTTTTGAAACCACTCACGACAATTTCTCTCACTTAAGGCAGCATCATCATATGCTTCTACAAACAATCTATGAGCCTCAGCTGCAGATTTCTTCAAATTAAAGAAGTAAATCAGAAGTTCCCGTAAATGACGCTTATTCGACTTAAAACTCGACATTTTCGTATAAAAAAAAATATATGATGCAAAATTGCTAATATTTCAAGGTTATGGTGTTGCCGGATGTCCAATCTTACGATATGTCATTTTACATCAAACAATTTTAACTATAGTTTATTAGTGGCGCCGTCTTTTGCAAACGGCGGAAACTTATTTGTATTCCCAATATGTAACAGAAGGAAATTGGATGGAAACAAAATTATACATTGGTTTGTTAACTAAGCTGGGAAATGATAATGAAAAAGCGATTTATTCGTCATCAATCTCTATTTGTTTATAACTTAATATATAACAAAAACAGATTGGAAGAACATGAAACTAAGCTAGGAAATAGGAATATTGAGAAAGCAATTTATTTTACATCGATCTCTATTTGTTTACAATTAATATTTAACAAAAGAAGATCGAGCGGAAACGAAATTATACACTGTATTTGTTAACTAAGATACGATTTCATTCGTAATCTCCATTTTATTTATAACTTAATTTTGTTTCATATAAAATAACAAATATAACAAGTAATATGTAAAATCGGATGGAAGATACATGTAATTTAATTATGTGATCCAAAAGTATGCACTTTCAGGGAAAATGAAAAGTTGTAGGGGAAAAGTTGTATTCTTCATAAAGAATTATTTTTTGATGACCTAGAACTTAACCTTGAATAATTGTTTGAAGGTCACATAATGATCACTTTTAATTTCTTGAATGAAACCTCCTGTTTTTCATTAAATATTCTTATAGCTCGAGAGCTTTTTAAAATACTATAATAAAATATTTTTTCTTTCAGTACATTTCGAGTTATAAGGCTTGAACGTTACAATACCGTCGGTATTACGCAAGGTACCTTTACTTTTATTCGGGTCATTTTCCCTGAAAGTGCGTACTTTTGGAGATCATAGATCCCATTCTTTTCGAATACTCTGTATGTATGTATACAGCGCATTATACACTGATATTCATTAATTATTAGATATTCTTCAGAACATACAGATCTTGATCATCGTCTTTTTATCGACTCAAGTAATTAATATCTTTAATTCTTCTTTAAAACTTATGTAAATATTATATCACAAAGAAAAGGGTGAATAAGATTCAATTGGCTTTCTCTCAACACACACACACACACACACACACACACACACACACACACACACACACACACACACAATTTCGTCTAAATATGAAAATCTATTTCTTGAGATCAATTATAAAATAAACTATTCATAAGAAGACGTTCATCACTATAAAATATCAATCAACAATATCAATTGATATCAAACTTATCTTTTAAAAAAGGTAAAAGGCGCTAAGAATATAGTAATAAAAGGTGCTTCTCGAATAAAACCAAAGTGTACAACTGAATTAAGCAGTTTTAATTCTTTTTCAAGGATCTTATTAAAATATCTAATCTTATATCTTTATTGAAGGCCTTCCAATTCTTTCAATTCAAGTAATGGCAGCTTCAATTTTTTGTCAAAAATTATTACTTCTCGAAAAAAATTAATGTATCAAATGAAAAATTAAAACTCAGATATTACAGTCTTAAATAATTAAATTAAATTCTATTAAATTAAAATGTAAAATCGTACTGTCTTTGTTATTTACTTAAATTTAATGATATGTATCATTCATATTCGAAAAAATTCGACAACTAGCGCCAAGTTAAATTCCATAAAATTTTATGTATCATTTGTAAAAAAAGATTTGATATCAATAATTGGCGCCGAGTATCAAATTAAATAAAGAGTACAATCAATAATTGCGTTACCTTATTCTTTCAAGTGTTACTAGAATTAAAGAAGTAAATACTTGGCGCTGTTAGATCACAGTATAACATGCTAAAAATATGAATGTAATATTTAAAATAAGAAAATTTTAAAATAAGAAAATAAGAAATATTTCCAGAGAGTAAAAGTAGCGTCCAGCGTAGATATGTATTCGATTCGGTTAAACAGTAGAAGTTACGAAAGTTGTGCAAACTATTAGGTTTAATTTTAAGATATGTAAATAAATCTATATAAGATTTGTGTTATGAAAAAGAAAAAAGAAATAAGCAGTAAACTTTATTTTTATTCAGAGTATTTAACATTCATGTTAACATTCAATTTAACATTCATGTTAAATTCATTGTTACATTAACTCTTCGTTGTCATACTGGGTGTGAACCTCCCACAAAATTGTTTTAACTTTCGGAAACTCAATTTTCTTTTATTTTATAGAACAAAAATACAATATTTATAAAAAAATCTCTTTTTATAATTCCCAAAATAACCTATATTCAATATGCAAAATAAATACCTTTTATCCAAACTAATCTTTTTTTTCAACGTATCATATCTGAATAACAATTCTGTAAATTTTGAACTTTTAATATTGAATTTTTTAAAAGTTACAATTTTTCAAAAATTTTATTAGTTTTTTCTCTATTCATTGAACTTTTTTCACAAAAACTGTAATGAAATTTCCATCAAAAACTATTTGAATGTATATACTACAAACTTTGAAATTGACCCATAATTTTTTTCATATTGATTGAATTTTTTAAATAAGAATGTCAGTTGTTTAAACATTGCTCTGGATATGAGTCACCCAGTGAGTCAAAAACGAAGGGTCAAAATTATAATTATCTTTCATTATTCATTTTCTTAACTATTATTATAATTTTGAATTATTTTTACATTTTAACAAGTTTTTATTATTTGATCTAGTAGCGCAAATGTTTACTTCTTTAACTTTTTGTGATAACATTTGAATGGACAAGGTAATGTAATTATGGATTGTATTCTTTATTTAATATGGGATTTAACTTGGCGCCAGATGTTGATATCAAATCTTTTATACGAATGATACATATCATTAGAGTTAAGTAAATAACAAGGATAATTGGATTTTATGACTTGGATTTCACTTTTTAATTTGATAGAGTTTAACTTGATTATTTATAATTAAAATTGTAGCATCTGAGTTTTAATTTTTCATTTCATATATTAGTTTTTTCGAGAATTAAAGTTGCCATTATTTGAATTGAATAAGAAGACCTTTAATAAGAATATCCTGGAAGATGAATTAAACCTACTATTAATTGGTTGGATACTTAAGTTTTATTTAAGAATTATGTATATTTTCGCCTTTTAAAATCTTTTTTAAGGTAAATTTGTAAACTGATATGAGATATCTTAAGAAATTGTTAATAAAATGCTGTATCAATATTGCAATTAGGAAGCTTTATTTAATGTTTCTGAAATACAATTAATTGTAATGAAGAAGCTTATTTCCAATAATCGCAAATTTACTTATACCCAATATTTCCAGCGCAATTAGTGTGCTCCCAGCATGCGATGCAATTTCGTATGAAGCTTCTTTTAACTTTAACTTTATTATTTTCTCTGTTTTTAATACTATTATTCAGTAATCTTTATACTTTAACAGTAGTTAAAGATCGATACTCGAGCTAGGGCTGGAGGGGGACATGTATTTGAAACACTTCTATTTAAAACACAATATTTACAATACAAGTATTTTGTATTTCAGCGGAGCTGAAACACAAAAATATTACGTATTTTGTTTTTAAAAACGAAAAATTGAATGTATAAAAAATTTTTGTATTTTGTTATTCAAATAATAAGATTGATTATCAATCTTGCAAAGTATGTAGTATTTGAAATACAAAATACAAAATACTTTCAATCTTTCGTTATTGTTTTTGAAACACAAAATACAAAATACTTTTATATGCTCGCATAAAATACAAAATATAAAATATTTTTATGTACTTCACTGAAATACAAAATACAATTGTTTAATAAATATTGTTTTTCAAATAAAAGTATTTCAAGTACAATATATGTCCAGCTCTGACTCGAACTTACAATTATAATAACATAGATTATTTCATATTAGAAATATCCTATAACCTATCTCGTACTACGAGCTCTACGCCTTGCGATTTCAGGAATCACCAAATTTAATATCTATAGTTTAGCAAAATTTAATATATCCCGTTCCTTCATTTTTTATTAATACAATTTTACTTACTGCATGTAGAATTTATTGTAAAATAATTATTTAATATGTAATATATTTAATATGTAATAAACAAGGTTTAAAAACACATCTCAATTGATATCATCAAATTTTACAAATCTTTTTTCGCAACGACTACGTTACATACATGATCTAATAATGAATTTTCTATTAAATACATTTCATCTCAAGAGCAACATAAGTTTATAGTGGAATAAATAAATGGCCCCTCTTAATTAATTTAGCAAAAACTTCGCTATCGTGTATTAGAAGATTGTTTCGTAATAGGGGATTTTCTTTAAAAATTATACTTAAATTGTAATAATTACAACCATTTAATAATAATAATAATAATAATAATAGTAATAATAACTATATATTATATCATTTTCATTGTTATCAATTATATATTTGTTGTTAGAACCATACGTATAATAATAATTATTATTAATATTGTAGCAGTGATAATCACAATTATGTAATATATGTATAAAATATAATTATAAAGACTAAAAACTCTTTTCTCGGTATATGTAGATTCTAAAAATTATTCTTTAGGTGTTTAATTAACTCGAGCAAGTTAAACTTATCGCATGAAACACACAATTGTTGTCGATTATAACAAACTCGTTATAGCAACTATAGATTAATGATTATCGTTTCATCGCGATTATAAATTATCACTAGTGTATACTATCCTATGCAGACAGTGACAGTTTTAGTTTCGAACAGTTTGTGAACCATTGGTCAGTGCTTGATCGTCTGAATTGGTTCGAGATGAATGTTTCTAGAAGGAGCTCGTATCAGGAGATGCCCGTAGATAATCCACCGGGAAACGATGAAACGCTGGCCGTCATAGATGAGCGAGAGAGGCGTATGCGGGAGAGTGCAGAACGCGACGTATCCCGGATCCCATGGGGCCCGCGTCGAGTAAGATTGGCTTCGGGGCTGTGGCCCCACGGGATCAAGACTCAATTAAACTTTAAGATGATATGCGTCACCCCGTGCTCCTCCCCTCCGTTCCTCGCCAACGTCATTTCCGTCGTCGCTGTCCCGCCTTGATCTGTCTCATCGAAATCCTACGATCGCGACTTCGACGATGACGACGATGATAATGAAAATGAGAATAAACATCTATGCGATCGGCATAATTGAAACACTTATCGCAAAAGTGAAAGTCTACTTTCCAAAATTCTATATTTCCTAAACTATTTAAATATTAATATTTTTATTATTAATATTTTAAAACGTTAATGGTTAATACAACATGTTAATAACTTATGAAAATAATTTATTAATGCTTTAAAGTTACAGAAAATCGAATTTGGACGATTAAATTACTTTTCTACTAAGTGTCTCGATTAACGCTATCAATTTCTTTTTATGTCTGTTATAAGACGGAGATAACATTACAATTTGAAATATTTGAATTATTGGAAATTATATCGGAGACATAAAATTTTAACTATGAGATAGAAGCAGCCTTTAAAATATTATCATTGATAATATTAATTTTATTAATTATTAATATATTTCAATTTTCTACTTTATTTATCCTTATATTTTCTACTGATATTTACTAACTGAGTAATCATACGGAAAACATTTATTAATTTCTTTTTCTCAAATTGGCACAGCATAAATTATAGCTTCATTTTATTATTAATATCTAAGGATCTTTTGATTTAATTGTTTCATATCAACGTTAAAATTGTCAAGATATTTCATCTCGGTATCTCGCATAAAGTAATCTTTTATATATTATTAAAATGATTTTTCTAATTGAATTGATAATGATTTTTGTGATTTAACGCAGTTTTTCGAGTTTTAAATAAAACATGAATAACAGAACAGAACTTTTTCTACCAAAGTGTTTTACCTCGATTGAACTATAAATAAAACGCGCTGGCGCGGCGTTACATTCTCTTCTGTTTCACAAAGAATCGTGAAAAGAGATGCGGCTATCGGTTAAAGAGTGCGGAGCCCAGCTTCCCACACTCTAGCCGCGACCAACCTCAGCCCGCGGAACTTTTCTTGTGTCCTTTGTCTTGTCACCTGATTCTCCTCGCTCGAAAAACGTGACGTCGCTGCTTTAACACTCAAGATTCAACTCTTCATCCCAAATATCACTTCTCCTTTTATAAAACAATACAGTATCCAAAACCATTAATTGTTGCGACGAAAATTACTATAATAAAAATTATTAGCAACATCTACTGAAAAAAATAGATTCGAAAAAAATTTCAAAAACTTTATTTCATTTAAATTTAAACAAACTTTTTATCGTGATAATTAGAATGAAAGGAAATGAAGACATGCCACATAAAAAATAAAAATACATAAAAAGAACAATTTTGCTAAAGTATCTTTTAAAATTTTGAAAAATATAGAAATTTAGAAATAATTTTGTTGAATCATCAAAATACGTAAGATACTCAAGCGTGATGAACAATACTGCAAAAGTTTTGACATTTTGACAACTAGCTTGAACGTGTAATTATTTCTATGTAATTATTTTGATGGTCCGATTAAATTATTTTCAAATTTATATCTAGCTAAATTTTAGATAATTCAGCAAAATCGTCCTTTTTATGTACTTGCAATTCATCAATCATTTAATTTGTATTCTGTCATATATATTTCGCGCATTGTATTTTATTACTTTTTATTATTATATCATTTTCCCGTATTTTATTAAGATTATTCTTTTATTTGCAGTCTTACATACAAAGATCCTTCTTAACAAACGCATTCATAAGAGGAGAATTTTATGTACACGATGTTATTTAACTATATAACGAAATCTATTTGGTGCGTGATGCTGTAGCTACATATAGTGATCATGCGTGACTAATGCAGAGAGGAAGTGCGTTTATTTCTTTCTGCGTGTGTACGATTTCCAAATAAATGTCTCCGCGGTGTGACTCGTGACAATGACACGACAGTTAGCATGGTCAGCAGGAGGCCATGTAGCTCCTGCGGGGGTCCAGCACAAAGCCGTGTCCTAGCACCGTAGCTCTTGCTGCTCTCACGCATGCTTGCTCTTCTCTTTGGCTTCTCTCTCTCTCTCTCTCTCTCTCTCTCTCTCTCTCTCTCTTTCTTTCTCTCTTTCTCTCCTCCTCCTCTCTCTTTCCAGGGACTCTGATAAAATTGGAGAATCAAGAACCCCTGTAGAGCAACAAGGGAAACGATGTCACCCCGTTGTTGCCCTTAACACTCACGCCGTCTCTTACTGCTCCCTGCTTGATTAAAATATCTATTTTCTTCTAATTCGACATAGACGTAATTCAGTTTAAATTAATGACTGTCATTCCTATAACTTGAATTTCTATGATTTACTTTTTATTTTATTAATTACGTATTCTTTATATTAAATGTTATCAATATAGCTTTTTATGTTAAATATATTTTGTTTGCGAGATGAAAATATCATTTTTCACGTATAAAAAAAGTTTTTTTTATGTATTAATAATAATTCTTTCTTATTAATAAATAATCTAACAAATTGAATTAATGTTTTATTTAAAAAGCAAATCGATCGCATATATATAATATTGCTTATTAATTGTTAGTTCCCAGATATAAATAATGGAATATTCTATGAATATATTATGAGTAAAAAATATGAAGCATCTAAACTCAATTTCACAAGATTTTCTTAATTTTTCAGTCATTTATGCTCGAAGAGTCCAATCAAATAAGAAAAATCTCCAACGCTTTGCAGTTGGAGAGTTATTTTGTAGATAGGTTATTTTGTACAATATTGAAGATAAAAGAAAGAGAGAAAGGAAAGAAAAAAATAGATAGAAAGAGAGAAAGGATAGAGAGGGAGAAGACACTAAGCGTAAAGAATAAAGAGAGATACGGTGAGAATGCGAATAGCACAAGTCCAGAGAGATTAAATGTTATGCATATACCCAGAAACAAATATGCCGAGCTAGGGAATACGTGCTGCGGCAGGAACCTAAAGAACCTGCGCTCGTGCCACCTTTGGTTCATGCCACGAGGCTCCAAGATCCGAAAGGAGAAGCCTCCTCATTCTCTGCAGGGCCCTATCGGAATCTCACATTCCTGCTCGTCGACTTGCGCATAGATAAGCTTCTAACCATAGATAAACTATTCTTTTATTCTTCGCAATCATCGATGGTCGCAACCAACTTCGACAAACTATCGATGATCTCCGACAATCGAAGCGAATTCATTGAATCGAGTCTATGAACGATTGATATCTTCCATGTAACATAGACGACGTAGTCATCTGATCGTTTGCTCAATACAAAACTCAATTGCGAATGGACGGAAAGAATAATTTTAGTAAAGTATCTAAAAATATTTAACTAAACAGAGATCTAAAAATAATTTTGACGAAATGAACTCTTTGCAACGGATATAGCAACTAGTTGTAAATAGTGCAATGAAAATCTCTCTCTCTCTCTCTCTCTCTCTCTCTCTATATAT
>NW_017259556.1:1176437-1193469 GCF_001594045.1 Atta colombica
AATCCAATAAAATTATTTTTAGATTTATTATTTATAGGGTGTATATTAAAAACACTAAAAGATTTTAAGAGATAATTTCTCACACAAATTCATGGAAACTTTATATTACTATATGTCTGAAACGATTTAGTTTTAAAGACATAGGATATCAAAAAAATTTTTTTCTTTTTCAAAAATTTGGAAAATTATTTAAATATACAACCCTTACAGAAATTTCTCAAAATATTTCCAAATACATTTTAGATTCTGATTATAATAGATTGCTTAAATAAGTAAATAGCACCGCGATATCAATTAGCAAATCTATTTTTATCCCAAATTTAGGTTTTCTGTTTAGAATCAAAACAGAAACAATATAAAAATTCGCATTTCCTTTTTTTCATGAAAATTGTGTCATTCTTATATGGAAATAAAATGGAAAATCCATTTGTCTTAAGTAGGTAAATCGCACTGCGATGCGAATTAAGAAATCTATTTTTTTTTATCTCAAATTTGGATTTTCTGTTTAGAATCGGAATAGATCAGCGTAGAAATTCACATAATTCTTTTTATATTATTAGTTAAAATCGCGGTTTTAAATATATGAAATGAATTGAATTAAAACTCACATTTTTATATCTATTAAACAAGGAATTCATTGGATTACAATAGAATAACAAATAAAAATTGTATACATATATAGATATTGGTTAATTCTATCTTGGGAAAAAGTTCGTGGCGATTTTTTAGTAAAATTAAAGTGTTTTTCTTAGAATATTGAAATCAATTTATTTAAACCAAATATGCTCCATTATTTTCTTATTTCTTTAATATTTTGCCATTTTTGGGGCAGAGCCATAATTCCATCGCGATAGAATTTCTGTGGTTTCTGATCGAAAGACTCTTCAAGTGATTTTCACAGGCCTCTTTTGAAGCTAGCTTTACACTATTAAGAGAGTTCTGCAAAGACCTAAACAAATGATAGTCTGAGGGTGCTAAGTCAGGATTATACAGTGGATGCATTAAAACTTCCCAGCCCAGCTCTCGCAATTTTTGCCGAGTCATCAAGAGAAAGATGTGTGTGGTCGAGCATTGTCGTGATGGAAGACGACACCTCTCCTATTGATTAATTCTGGCCGCTTCCTCTCAATTGCTTGTAATCTCTGCAATTGTTTGTTCACAGTAAAGTTCGGAATTAATTGTTTGATTGGACGATAACAGCTCATAGTGAACGATTCCCTTCCAGTGTCACCACACACACAATATCACCTTCTTCCTCGTCAATCAGGTTTTGCTTGCGCCTTCTCTCCATTCTTTATCCACGATCTTTTTCAGTTGGATTGTCGTAGGTGATCCATTTTTCATCACCAAGTATCATTCTCTTCAGAAATGGCTCAATTTCATTCCATTTCAGTAGCATATCACAAATGTTAATTCGGTCCATCATGTTCCTAACATTCAACTCGTGAGGAACCCAAACATCGAGCTTCTTTTTGTATCCAGCTTTGTGTAAATGATTTAAAACTGTTTTGTGCGATGCCTAGTTCCCTGGCAATTTCCACAGTGCTCACATGCTTATCACGCTCGATTTTTATCATGATTTCATCGGACTTTTCAATGATTGGTCGATCGGAGCGAGGTTCATCTTTCACATCGAAATTTTCAGCACGAGCGAATCATTTCCGTGCTGCTGATTTTGATAGAATATCTTTATCGTAAATAGCGCAAATTTTTTCACAAGCCTGTGCAGCATTCTTGCCTTTATCGTAGTGATACTGCAAAATGTAGCGAATTTTTTCCTTATTTATTTCCATTTTCAAAATAAAATAACTTTTGATCCACTTCACCGATTTCAATCTTTTTCAGCTCAAAACAAAGGTTAAAATGTTACTTTTTAAACGCACGTCTAGTGTTGCCGATGCGATTAGTAGTTGCCGACTGCTGAGCATTTAATGTCATCTAGCGGGAAAAACGCCACGAACTTTTTCCCACACCCAATATGTAACTTCCTTTTTTATATTGCTGTATAGAGTCACTAGAGGTAATTATGATAGGGGTAATTGTGGGATAAATATGACGTACAATAATATTTGAATAAAAAATAAATTTTATAAAAAATTATTTTTATCAAACACATTGAAAATAACCAATAATTATACTTTTTATGTATTTGATAATAATAATTCCAAAATTTGTTTTTCATTCAAATGCATGTCACATTTATCCTCACTATCACAATTACTCTTAGTAAGTTTTATTTTTTATTTTATAGTTAAATAATATATTGTGATCGCAATAATATTATTTAAATTATATTTTAAATGTATTAGCATTATTTATATTTAGTATAATTATGTACTATATATTGATTTGTTTGATTAAAAAAGTGTATGAATTAATGTAAAATTAATTTAGTAGACAATATTATACAATTTATTTATAAATAATTAATACAGAAGTAACAATTCAATTGATTTTATTAATGTAATAAAGGAAATACAAATGTTCGTTTTGGTTTAAATTCTTCTAAATTTTAACATAATGAAACGCATTTTTGTTTAATTAAATTTACAAGATACGTTTTTACAAGATACGTTTTATTAGAAGAAAATTCGAGTAAATTTTCCATTCAGGATTTGTTTAGATTTCCCAACCAGAATCCATAATTTTTTTGGGAAATTCGACTGGATTCTAATCTAATCCCAAAAAATATTCTATGCGAGAAAATTTCATCAAAATAATTCAAATGATTTTCAAAATTTTTAGCAAAAACGAATTTTTTCTCCAATTTTTCGTATATACACTTTGCATAAAGAAGGATATTACTTTGTTTTACAATCATTCGAGATTTTATTTATTTTTTCTTATATATTTTTCTTTAGGAAAATTATCATGTAATAATAACGCTGCATTCAAGGAAAAATTAGTACCTTAAAATAAAATTAATAAAATTTTTATAATGAAAGAAAAATGTAAATTTTAGTAAATATTTATTCGAATAGTGCTAGTTGAATATTTACTAAATATAAACATATATATTTATTTAGTACAAGAATCGTTATTTGATTTACCTATTATTATATTTTATTTAACAAATATTTATTTTCTGTAAATAAATATTATATTACTACTATTCAAATTATTATTTACTAAAATTTAATACATGTTTCTCTCTGTGTACTCATATTGTTACGAAATCGCTGTTAGTTATGCTTTGATTATGTAAAAATTAATTCAAAGAGTGGGATCAATAATTCTGAATTTTTAAATTATTGAGCATATAAGTGATAGTAATTTTATAACGATGGGAATAAAAATTTAATTCATTATTCTAATGTATCAATTTTTTTTCGAGTATAGCATTATTACTATGATAATTTTCAATTTTTATTAAAGAAAAATATATAAGAAAATGCAGAAATAAACCGATATCCGACTGATATCACGAAAAAACGAAAGTTGAATCTTTCTTCTTCAGCAGAATTTTTTTTGTGTTTATATTCCTAGCGTGTCATTTATTTATGTAAAAAGTATAAATTATTCATAGACCTAACAAATGTGAACATATTTTTATCTAAAAGTTTCTCTGCCAATAATCGATCTTTTTTCCATTAAAATATAATGATGTACTAACTATACATACAGTGTTCTTCTCCTTCTACTTAAATCGATCTATAATCCTTTTTAGATTCTCTTCTTGTCCTTTCTGACAATTGTATTATCTTCTTTCTTTCTTTCTCACCTCGCCATCTTTTTCTCAATTCTCTCTCCTTCTTCCGCTCGTTGTTTTTTCATTTATTTTTACACCAGTCTTCCTCGTTCCGTCTATCACCTTACCTCGCTCTTTTCGCCGCCGTTTAGTAAACGTGCGCACGCGTTGCTTGAGGACCGAGAGATTCTCTTCTTAATCTTGGCACCATTCCCTCGGGAAGATTGTAATCTGAGATCCAGGTATGCGACGTCTCGAGCACCCACGAGGAGGTATCTATCTACCACTGCAAGTATGCCTAACGAGATCTATCTTTATTCTACCACGAATCGCTCTATAGCCAATCGTTGCGCGATTGCCTGAATTCACGCCGGACTTAATAGAGTTTATTTGTAAAAAGAGAGAGATAATTTATTCGTATATATACAATGTCCAATATTTGTACAAAAAAAATCACGAGTTTCAGCCAGATTCAAACTCTGGCTGAGGCAATATTTTCATAATAAAATTATTTATTATTATTAAAAAGTTTATTATTTAAAAGTTTCTAATTCATTTTTAAGAGTTTCTAATTATTAATATTCTTATAAAAATATAGTAGCATCAAAAATTATGTTATTGCTTGTCAATTATTAAATGATATTACTACTCTAGTTCTCATGATAATGCGTTCAAGATCGAAAATTTTCGGCACAAAGTTAATTGCAAAATCAGATATGTATATAAATTCACATAATTTAACAACAAAAATTTAAGTACTAAGATTCTCTTTGACCAAATATAGGCATTCTCTTATTTAATGAAATTTTTCTTATCGATCCTAATTCGTATCATATTTGTATCATATTGATTTTTCATATGTTTAAATCCCTCTTCTACTATTTTCTTTCATTTAAACCGTATCTAAAACATATCAATTTTGTAAAAATTATGTAATTTTCTTTCATAAGTGACCTTATTTCCTCCATTTTATATTTCCTCCATATTATACTAATATTAATACTAATATTAATATTAATATTTATTATTATAATATTAAAGGTGTACAACTTTGCTTCCGCCGTTTTCCTATAGATGACTTTAGCGATAAGTGGTGGTCGAAATAAATAGATCATAGACGTCATACAATAAACTTGGGCATCTGTCAACATAACCCCACAGAAACATTTGTGTCTGCATCATAAAGTTATTCTCGATTGAAAATGTTAGTTTACGAGCCAAATTGTCGTCATTTGCGGAGGTTTTAATTTTTTGCTTCAATATGAAGAAATCTGCGGCTGAGGCTCATCGAATGCTCTCAAATACTTGGTGAGGCCGCTATTAGTGAAAGAACGTGTCGTGAATGGTTTGAACGCTTCAAGAAATGATTTTGACGTCGAAGACTGGCATAGCGGTGGAAGAGAGAAGGTTTTCGAAGATGCTCCAGAATTGGAGGCATTACTTGAGCAAGATTCCTGTCAAAATCAAGAAGAATTGGCACCATCATTGGGAGTGACTCAACAAGCCATTTAAAAACGCCTCAAAGCCATGGGAATGATTCAGAAGCAAGGAAATTGGGTGCCGTACGAATTGAAGCCGAGAGATGTTGTTCGGTATTTGTTTACTTGTGAACAGCTGCTTGAAAGGCAAAGACGGAAGGATTTCTGCATCGCATTGTGACTGGGGACGAAAAATGGGTTCATTACGATAATCCCAAGCGTAGAAAATCATGGGAAGTTCCCGACCATGCTTCCACGTCGACGGCCAAATCGAATATTCACGGCTCCAAGGTCATGCTCTGTATTTGGTGGGACCAGGCGTAGTGTATTATGAACTGTTAAAACCGACTGAAACAATCACAGGCGATGGAACGCAATTGATGCGTTTGAGCCGAGCATTGAAAGACAAACGGCCGCAATGCAACGAGAGACACGATAAAGTGATTTTGCAGCATGACAATGTTCGCCCCCATGTTGCGAAAGTGTCAAGACATACTTGGAAACGTTGAAATGCGAAGTCCTATCCCACCCGCCGTATTCTCCAGACGTTGCTCCCTCTGACTATCCCTTGTTTCGATCAATGGCACACGGCCTGGCTGACCAGCACTTCCGGTCTTATGAAGAAGTAAAAAATTGGATCGATTCGTGGATAGCCTCAAAAGATGACCAGTTTTTCCGACGCGGGATTCGTACCCGAAAGATGAGAGAAAGTAGTGGCCAGCGATGGACAATACTGTGAATCATAAATGTATATCCAGTTTTTTACAATAAAGCCTCGAATGTCGGAAAAAAAACGGCGAAAGCAAAGTTGTACACCTAATAATTTATTATATATAGTAGAATAAATTATCTTATTATAGTTACAATATTTTTATTCAACTATAAATTTTTAAATAATTTAATATTAGAACTGTAATGTATTTCATGAACGTTTGTATCAAATTTCTATGTCCATGCATTATAAAATTCTTTAGTCAATCAATCCGTGATGTAAATTATATGATAATCTTCTCCATCATTTGTCGTTAATAATAAAAAATATAGATTTTGATACAAATATTCATAAAATATTATAGTTTTAGAGCATCTTTAAGACGAACGATTGGTATTGTACATAAAAGGAAACTCGAAATTATTGTAAAAAATTTTCATATAGATTTGTGCATAATGTACAAAGAGGAACTACTGTGCACTCAACTACAATTGTGTTTTGTTTTAATCAATCCATCAGTTAATTTCTATGCTTATTGTATTGAGGATGATCATATTAAAGAATAAAACGTTAATAATTAATTGTTCACCTCTTCAGATCTGATTTTATTTATAATATTATATTATAATATTTATTATAATATTATATTATAAACAAATATTTTTTAATTCAATTTATTTTTTTTGCGCATTTTAATAAGCAATTTATACTTATAACGGTTAATTTTTTTTCAAAATTTTGATTGCTCTTCCAACATATACTTTATTATATATCAAATCTTAAATGATGTCGATAGAATTAAATAATTTCAACGAATAATATCTTCAAGTTTAATGTACAAGGATGATTCTTTCCCTTGGAAATTTTCACAAACTGAGAAATTATCACTTTTTTACATTAATGCTCCGTGCGCGATTAATAACACGACTAAACTTTACATCCGCTTACAACTAAATTTGATGTAAAGACGAAATAACCTGAATTTTTGAAAATTTAAAAAAAATAACCGAAGGAAAGAATCAAAATTCTTGGGTATACATTACAATGTATTTATTGATTTGTTTATAAATTTGCATAAAACATCTACGCAAATTGAATAGCCCTAATAATATATTATTCGAGTTTATATTCTTTAGAACATTTACTTAATTATACAATATATATTACAGTTACTTAATTATTTAATCATGTGCATTAATTCTCTCTATAAAACTTGTATAATTGTCATCTTTTTAGGTACCATTATTATGTCTTTTTCTGAGTGTACATTTTGTGAAATTGTTTTACTATATTATTTACATGATAATTTCCTCATAAATTGCTGCTAACATGTGCAAAAATGGTACAATAGGGCCAAGGATTTTTCTTCTTTTTTCGAGGCAAAAAATCAGCATTCTGTTATTTCGTAACGCTGTATGTATCGCACTATATGTATTTCGAAGCAACAAGTAGTATCGTTTTAACATATCTACGACACATTTAAGTCGATAAAATAAGTTCGTTAACCTTCGACCTTTGTACGTTTCTGAGTTCCCGTTTTTCTTCGAAAAACAGAAAATAGAAATCTAGAAACGAATCTAAAATACATATTAATTTTGTTTGTAAATATAATCAATATTATATAAAATTATCTTAATCAAATTAGTTTCTATTTTATTGAATTTTGAGAACAATTTTTTCAATAATGAGATTTGTAATTTCTATTTAATCATAAAACAGAAAAAGAGAGGTCACCAAGAAGACTTTTAAAATTGAAAAATCTCGTGCTTTTAATTAAGCTAGTTTTACCAATATTAAGTAGCAAAAATTGCGAGAGCAGCGGTTTTACTATCAGTTCAATCAGTTAGTTCGTTCAAATTTTTTTTAGCATAATCCATAAAAGAAATAAAAAGTGAAGATCTTGCGGTTTAGCACTTTCCCGATGAAAGTCTCACCTACATGGCAGCCTACTGAAACTTTCTTTACGAAACTTTGATTTCGATATCACAGCGGATATCGTTTTACAACATCCAATCAGAAACAATCACAGAACAATACCAAGTGAAAACAATTATTTATTATAATAGTTTTCTCGTCCGACAACTTAATCTCGATGTGCAATTTAATCTCGATGTGCGACTTTGATCTCTTTGATTAATACCTCGTAAAATTTTCTATAGAATTAATTTTTTTGCAATATCAAGTCTGGCTTTATCTTTATAAAAAATTTTATTTTTAGATTAATTGTATATTTCGCGGATTCTTAGCTTGTTTTAAGCCTTAAATTATAATAAATTTCAAAAAATTCCAAAGATCTAATAAAAAAATTCAATTATTTAATCTGGAGACACGGTAGTGTCTCGGCGCTAAAGTTCGATGTCCCCGATGTCTAACAGTGTCCTTGGAATTATTTGAAATTTATAATAAAAATAAGTATACAGTTGGAAAATTTGTATTAATTTAACGTAAGATAGAAAGAAACAAATATTTATAAAAAATTAGTACAAAATCGGGAATTGTGTAAATTAGGAACTGTCACAATTATAAAGAAATTGTAGATGCATTTTTCAGAAAAATGAAATAATATATTAATTTAACACTTAACTTAACTAAAATTTACGCGTTTTAAAATTTATTATTTTTATATTATTTATTCACTTTCTCATAAATTATATTATTTTAACATTAAGAAATTAGGGATGCACTGGATATTCAAAAAATATCCCGTATTCATTACTTTTTTACTGTCCGGTTGAATATCATTAATACCAGGCAATATACTTGATTGAAACTTTATAATAGAAATTTGTGTCGTTAATGCAGAATTCTATTTTTTTCAGTTGAATTTCTTGCACAGTTAATTTTTGTTTTGCACATCAGTTATGGTGGTTTATGTCGATAATCGAAACAGATTGTCACCGGAAAATGCTGAAATATTATTGTCCATTATTAAAAATTTATTAATATTTAAATTTGATTACTAAGTAATGTTGAAACTGTGTTGCCTGCATTGCAACCTGTTCCACATGCAGTCGGTCAATTATTATAGCTATTTTTCCCTTGCTTTCTCTTCTTTTTTTAAAAGAATTTTGAGGAATTTATATCGGATATTCAGAAAATATCTAGTATCCAATCGGATAATTGTCATACCGAATATCCAATCGAACATTGGATATTCAGTGTCCTATTCTTTTCGAATATTTAATATCCGTTATCCGATAATTTTATGCGGTTAATATTCAATATTTCTTATAGGCATCCAGTGCATCCCTATAAGAAATATTGAATATTAATTTAACACAAATATTCACATGATACGGCACGTTAATTAAATTAATTAAATTAATTCTTAGAAATATTAAAAACAATAAAAAATCGAAACAAAAATTTTAACAAGGACCGATTTTAATACAAATACAAAATATTATTTACTGCGTACAGTTTTTGTTTGTTTTTGCGTGATTTATAGTCTGCCTGTCTATATCGTATCTCTGTCGTAGACGCAGTAAATTTTAAGAACTTCGATGACCCGTGAGGGGGAAGAGGCAGCAAGGAATGCCGAGGTTAATCCTTTCATTCCTAGTGCTTATAGTTGACATTCACATAAAGATCTGTAAGTTCGAGTGCTGACTACAATCGTGTCCACGTAACGAATCGGATTATTTTCTTAATATATATATATATATATAAATGTATCATAAAAACAATGAAAATGTAGTTAAAGAAACAATTGTTTTTACTTAAAATCTGATTTTCATTAGGAATGAGAAGTATTTTATAAGACTGCTGCACATATATTCAATTATCTAAATTAATCTAAAAAATAAACTCGAGGCAAATTTCCCCTTATTATAGGAAAAAGCACATTCGTGCATACTTACTTACTGGAACAAAAAGGTTAAAAATCTGATTTTTATTAACATTGAGAAGTTTATTTTATAAGGCTATACATATATGCAATTGTCTACAGGGAAAGCACGTTCAGACACTTACGTTGGAATGAAAAGTTAATGCTGATTTTAATTATATCAGAAATAAAAAAATTGTCGTCGTGAAATCGAGAGTGGTTTTGTTATTACCAAAAGTTTCGGTCCAGCGATCACGAGAGCAGTGACTGCAGGTGCTGCTTACTCATGAAATAGATCGTGCGGCTTTGTCAGGTGTCTTCTTACTTGCAGTCTTTTTTGTACAATGTACACTCACGCACTGAGCAAACGCTCCATTCTCGAGAAGACAGGTGAGTCCCAATCTCGATGTACCTCGATAATTCCCGCAATCGATGCGTGACCGAAGGGCACGCGCCATAATGGACCATTCATAGTATACCAAATAATGTTATACATCACTGTCAATCTTAAATCGATCAGTAATCAAATTTCTTCGATGTTGTATATTTTTAATCACTCAAAATTATCGAATATATATTATGCATATGTAAACTCGAGACCGAAAGTTTAAAAACATTTTTTTAGAATTATTTATCTGCAATAATTTTTTAGATCTAATAACTGTTATTGGATCTGAAGAATTATCATTAAAATAACATTGGATATTTAAATAAATAATTCCAAAAATGTTAATATTTAATTCCAAATACGTAATAAACTTCTTATAGATCTAATACTAGATATACGTAGAAGAACTAGATATACGTAGATATTTATGCTAAAACATAAATAATTTAATATCCTAAGTATATTTCGACTCTTTCACATGTCATCTTCAATGTTACAAAAATAAGAAATTAATATAATATTAAATATATAAACTGTAACTAAATATCTTATTCTATTTAACTTTTTCTTAAAAATATTAATTCTTAGAAAGCGTTTTTAAACTTTTAGCCCAAAATGTATATATATCAATTTAAATGTATACATAACTTAAATAAAAAACAATTTATAATTATTTTGGATGCAAATAGAGCTAAAAATTATTATTGAAAATAGATATGCACATCACCCAAAATGACTGATGCATTAATCGTAGCGTTGAGATGTGTTAGATATAATCAGTGAAATCGAAATTACGACATGCGCATACAATTCAGATAATATCGTAGAGAGTTAAAAGCAATATCGGGCGTTTGTTTTTCAGCATCGTGACTGCAAACCCATTGCTGGAAATAAACGGTCCAATGAGCCTTAATGATGAACAGTGAGATCGAATCCCTCGGGAGCGGTCGGCTTTGATATTGGGACCTCCCCACAACGTAAAGAGCTCTCACCTGCCTAGAGCTCTTCATGGTCGACAATACCATTTTCGTTCCATTCGTTCAGCGAAAAAATAGGGATCTCTTAGAACTGAGATATTAGAAAAATGCGAAACATGCGTTCGAACGGAGTGCTAGTGAGACTTGGCAGGAGTAAAGAAATATCTAGATAAAAAATTAATGAGTTCATATCGTGATCATCGTATGGTCAAATTTACGAATCACGAATAGAATCATGAAGTGAAAGACTCGATTTTTTAGAACAATAATAGTATGGATTAGTTCTGCCAGAAAAGCATACAGATCGGAACTTTTAATGTATAAATAATTAAAAAAATGAACATTTCAATAAAATAATGTTAAAAAATTTGATTAAAATATTTTAAATTCTTTAGAATGTTGACTTAAATGAATAAAAATTAAATCAATAATTGGAAGATTGTGTAGCATTACGAATTTAATTGTACATCAAATAGTATACAATTAGAAATAAGACAACGAATTATAATAGTTGAAGACAGATGTTCATTAAACAAATAAAAAGATTATCAAAAAAATTTTTTAATCTTCATTCCAAGGTATGAATCTTTATTCATCAGAGAAGTTTAAAATCAATAGATCGTTTGCGGTAGATGCATTGATGGATAATATGGATGGTTCATCAATTCTACTAACAATAAGACATCGCTACTGGAATTTTTCGAGTTCGGATTCAAAATCATTTAGTCAGCGTCGTAAATTCTTTCATTAGACACGCCACAGGAGGTTTCCTCACGATAATGCGCCAGTCATTCTGGAAATATCCTTTGAAAGGATCCTTTCAAAGAATCACACGATAACATTATAATTCTTGTGATGAATTCTCGTGCGGAATAACATTTAAAGATCCGTCCACTAATAAATCTATTATCACTTTCTAAAGATTTATTAAAAAATTATTAAAAAAATAATTTCGCTAAATTATCTAAAAATTTAATTAGATGCAGCTCTTGATACAATTCTGAAAATAATTTTATTTAACCAAAATAATTATAACTATTTACAATAAATGTAAATAGTTATAATTATTTTATTAAAAGAAAAGTATTTGATATAATCTTTATTCCGCGTATACATCACATAACTTTAACACCGTCTATGTATAAATGGCGACTTATATCTGGATGCAAATATTTCAAAATATATCTAATCTAATTATCCTTATCTAATTGATAACATATATATATTTTACTTCTGGATAAATTACATTTTACTGAATTATTTATTTTGTTGTGTACCTTATTTTTAAGTAATTACGACTTATTAGATTTAAATACGAAGATGCATACACGTGTACATTTACTTATTATTATTATATTTAATTCATATTGTGGCGGACTCAAACTAAAATTGGAGTAGTAATGTCTACTTCTATGTAATAAATGCATTTATACACACATTTATTTTATCAGTTTTTATTAATTTTTATTTTTTCAATTTATGATTTACTTCTACAAAGTCTAAGTTACTTATGTTGTAAAATAATTATATAGATCGAACACGAGAAAAGTAAAAAAGGAAACAGAAAAGATCCATCTAATCTCAGAAGAATAAACCTATATGCTGAAACTGACGAAAATAATTATCAACGAAGTTAACTTCCTCATAACGCTAGTCAATGAAATCGCCAAAGAAGTTAGCCTTTTCGTAAAAGCAAAGAGTATAAGATGATCGATTAAGAAATTAAAATACTCTTATAATAGTATTACACTTAGCCAGCATACTCAGAAAAAACGTTTTATTGATATTGTTAATAATCATGTGAGAGCAGTGTTATGTCTTGAACTTAAGGATTCCTATCACCAACTTAACCAGAATATCATATTTTCAAAAGTTATAATATTATTTCTAAATTCTTACCTTTGTATTTTGTATGAATATTTTCTTTGCTCGTCAAGAAAGTAATAATTATCAACTTTGGAATAAAAAAATAACTAAAATTGATAAGAAAATTAGATAGCTGAACAAAAAGGACATTTTTAACAAAAAATGTCAAATTCTATAGAATATCAGATTGCATTAAGGAGAATTAGTCTGGATGATAGACCAATTAGAACCTTTTATTATAAACAACTCTGTTTCTTCCGATCTTATCGATTCACATAATGTTACCATCTCTCCTAATACACACCAAAAGAGAAATATGTTGTTTAAATCCACGAACGAATTTATTAAAAATAATCAGAATATTCTTATTACCAGAGCGGACAAAGGCAACGCTAGTCTTATTAGATAAAAATGAATATCTTAATAAACGAATGTTAGCTGATAAAGACACTTACGAAGTGATTTCGAAAGAGCCTTCTAAAAAACTAACCAATGATTTTTACAACCTCATTAGTAGATGGAAGAAGAATAATTATATTGATGAACTCATTTATAAAAAAAGGTTACGCACTACCGACGGAATAGTATTGAGAGCATATGGACTGCCTAAAAAACGCGCCTCTGAGAAGCAGTGTCTCTTAGATTAACAGCCTTCTGTATTCACTGTGATTCTATATCGCTTTTTTACACCTCATAATTAAAAACAACAATGAAGCATGCAAGTGGAAAATAGCTTCCAATTATATAGTTGACAAGCTAAATGGGATTTATTTTGAAGCTGGCTATCAATTGGCTTTTTTAGATGTTATTTCGCTTTTTATTAACGTACTAGCAGAATGGTAATTGAAAGAGTAAAGAAGAGATGGGAGAATATAGCGAAGAATATAAAGATTCTTAAAAAAGAATTTTTTAAAGTAGTCATTAAACTTGTCTGAAAATCCATCTATTTTTCCTTTAATAAGAAATTTTATAGACAGGTTTTGAGCTCTCCTCTATTACAGATCATAGCTAACATAATTATGGAAGATTTAGAAGAAAAAGCATTTTAGTTATCATGTCGTTTACTCTTTTATTTCAGATATGTAGACGATATTCTACTTGCTACATCACCAGACAGTTTAACTGGAATATTAGAGATTTTTAACTCGTTCCAAAACGCTTTCAATTCACGTTTGAAGTAAGTAAAGATAATAGCCTGAATTTTTAAAATGTGAATCTTATTATTGACAAGCATAGAATTATATTTGACACTTACAAACCTATATTTTCTGAAAGATATTTGAATTTTCACTCGCAACACCCTACTACTGTCATAAAAGAAGTGTAATTTTTAGTTTATTTTTCTTTTTCTCACCCGAACAGATATCCTCTTCCTTTTATTCTCCGCAATCCAGATGAGAATTAAGTTCCATTTTTATAAAATTAAGTCCTAAATTCTAAAACTAAAAAAAAACTAACTCTAATAAATACTTAACTGTACCTTTTATAAGAACCATTTCTGAATCTTTTTCCAAATAGCTAGAAGTGTTAATTTAAACTAGCATTTACGATTCCGAATACTCTAAAAAAATACATCAACTGAAAAAGATATTCTTGAGACAGCATCACATCATGATATTGTTTATAGGATCTCATGCAACGATTGTGATGCCTCATACATTGGTCAGATATCAATAAGGCAATTGAAAACAAGAATTGCATTCGTCGGATATCAATAAAAAAATCAGGCTCTCCAAGTGTCATATCTAATCATCGAATCTCACTTGATCGTAACTTTGATTGGAACAAGGTTAAAATTTTAGATAGGGAACCATTTTACAACAAAAGATTGACTTCGGAAATGAGTTTTATAAAGAGACAAAAGGACTTAACTTAATTTACATAGCGACACAGAATTGTTACTAGAAATATATTTTCCCGTTACAAGCACTTTCCTCTTTCTGAATGTTTTCCGTTATCTTTTCCCTTTCCTTCCAACTTTCGCATCTTTCACATTTGATTTTTTCGTTGCTTGATACTGTATCAGTTCGAAATAAGTTTTCAAGAGACAGTATGGAAGTATACACTGACAAATTTTATATTTTTGGAGTTCTTAATATTGCTGTTTTATACACTATTATGCGTTATAATTCCGATCATCTTTGTTAGTAATACAGGTATGACACGAATCGTGCGTTCATTTTAATTTGTGTTAAATTGTCTTTAGTTTCAATTATTACTTCATATTTTATTTTACATAGCAATACTTTATCACGAATTGATGGACAAATGTAGCTTTAGGCCTTCAATAAGAGATCCAACAATCATATATCATGGTAAATTATTATTTCGAACGCATACTTTTTATCGAAATGAGATGCACTCCTGAATTGACACCAAGAGATGTTGGAGATTTAAGGGGAGAGTCTATTATTTCTTGCGACCATATCAATGTCGGATTACACAGTTTGTTTCGTATATATTGAGGTTTTTATATGTAATGCATTAGATGTTTCTAAAATTTTTATGTCATTATTTTAATATAAACAGTAGTAATATTGTTTTGTTAAATATAATGTTTTTGTAATTCACAATATTAGCGAAGTACATCCTGCTCTGAGCCCTTCAACGGATTATTTCAATTTAAAATATTCTGCTATGCAGACAATGCAATGCTCTTCGCCAATAATAAAGTCGACTTACAAAGGAATCTTCATCTTTCATAAACGGAAAAAATATAATGATCATATCTACCCAAAAAACTAAATGACAACATAAAAAAACCATATCAGATGTAAACTAGAGGTCGATAAGAACATCAAAAAGTAAGTGATGACATTTAAATACTTGAGAGTCGAACTTTCAAGTATTGAAAGGGAATTAATGGCACAATAAATCATCAAGGCGACATTGAAAGGGAAATGGCACAGAAAGTCATTAAAGTCAAAGTAGTGAAAAAGGCACTAGATATGTAGGTATTTTCATCCATCATTTTGGTTTCACTTGATTTATAGATTAGTGACTAAAGATAAGTGTTAATTAAAAAGAGCGCTTACTTCAAATTTTGATAATAATATACTGAATCATGCATTTTCGAGTAAAAACAAAGATTTGACAAGAAAAAGGTGTTACTCTGTTCCGCAAACCGTAATATTAATCCTTAAAGTCGACGACTATTCGGATTAGAAAATTTATCACAGTAGTGGTTCACTATTTTCAAAACAAATTCACTGCTTTTAAAATACAAATTTACTACTTTAGCAGAGAATTTATATTTTTATAGTTTTATAGTGAACCACTGACCACTGTTATGCAGATTTTCTAACCCGAACAGTTGTCAACCTTGAGGATTAATATCTCGGTTCACGGAGCAGAACAACTTTTTTCTTGTCAAATCTTTGTACGTGAAAACAGATCGATTCAATATATTTTTATCAGAATTTGTGCTCTTCTTTGTCATTAATCGTACTATAACCTATTAATCAAATGAAACTAAGATGGCGGATGAGAATACCTAGTGCCTTAATAGCGAGCTGAGTCTGAATGATACTATTTGACAAGACAACATTTAAGCAATAATGTAAAAAATGCAACAATAACAAAAATATAAGAGCACTACTCGACAAATTATAAGTTACATAGTTGAAACTAAAACTGATACCTTCAAAACAAAATAAATGCTGGAGATAAGAATCTTCCGAAGAATCACCGGGAGGACATTATTGGATAAAGAATGAAATGAAAATATAAGAAAAGCATGTGATGGAGAATATGGGAAAATGGATATACAATAGAAATAAGGAACGGAACAATCACATCGAAAGAATGACGCAGGACAGAATCGTAAGAATAGCACGTGACAAATCCTCAGTGAGAAGGAGAAGTGTAAGACGACCTACAAAGCGACAACTTGAATCTGAATAGAGAGAGAGTTGATGAAAAAACAGGCTAAGAGGAAGAAAAAAGAAGAAGAAAAAGAACAAGAAACATGATGAGCAATGATGCAGTTAAAATTTTACCATCTAATAATTGAATAATCACCCAAAATCATCCAATAATCAATTTGAACACAGTAAGAAAGAGATGCCGAATGTGAGTGCTCAAGTTATTTCTTATAT
>NW_017259556.1:1193569-1207822 GCF_001594045.1 Atta colombica
TGTTGTGTAAGATCTATTATTATATGTTTACTACTTATCAATAACAAATTAAATCTTTTTATAACATGTTGCAAAAGATACGATTTAGCTAATCAATCATCTAAATATCAATAGGTTTTTTTAGACCATATCTTCTTTGAAAGTGTTGAAATTTATAAATAATAATAATTAAAAAAAAAGAATAAAACAAACAGTCAGCGTGCGCGAAAGGTGAGCATATATAAATAAGATAAATTGTATTCGTTCGTCTTCAGGTAGTACTCGTTTTCAGGTAGTTGATATCAAGCATCACAGAAATAAGCACTCGACGTTCATTCTGGTTGTCTTTTTTATTATTGTACAATAATATTTATACTTTAGCAACGATTTTCACTTTAACATAGGAGCATTGGTTATTTCATATTAGAAATATTCCGGGTATCTCATATTACAATTTCGAAAAACCTTATGGTTTTACGATCAAATCTAACTTCTGTAATTAAACAATTCAACATATCCCGTATTTTTTCAGTAATACAACCTTACTCTATCTACTACATGAAGAATTTATTGCCAAATATTTATTTATTAAATAATAATAAAAGATTTAAAGGCTCATCTCAGTGAAACTTTAAGTCCAAATTTTAATTAAAATGTTTTACAATGACTACATGATTTAATAATAAATTTTCTACTAAATAGTTTTCAATCCAAGAGCAATACATTCATGGTGCAACCAACAGATAGCGTTTATTAGTTTAGCATTCAAAAATTTTATAAAAATATCATCAGCAAAAACAATTTTATTAAATGACTAATAATCGAATTTGTTAGAATATTTAAATAAAATTTAATTAAAATAAGAATAAGAGTTCATACATATGTTGCGACTAACAGAGTCTTCATCAGTTCATTACATAAAATTTTGCTAATTACATTCTATAAAATAAAAGTGGATAATGATACTGTCTGTCAAACAGCGATCTCAGTCAAAAACCATGGAAATTTAAAAGTTTTGACACATCATGTCCGCAATCAAAGACAATCAAAGGAAGTTCATAATCGAATTTCGCCTCGTTAACTGGTGAGAATTAATGTTAAGTCCAATGATGTTAGTGATGATAAAATAGATAGTCATGATGTGAAATAAAACCTCTAATTTTCAGAGAAGAGAGATTGTCTGGCAGTAAAAGATTTTACTAATATTGCTATTGTTAACATGTTCCAAGGATAATTCAATTCTATTCTTATTTTGTTATTAAAAATATCACCATATTCTTCAATTATGAAATAATCCTGAAAATTTCGAAATGGAATTCAAATAGACTATACAGTTAAAAAATTCTATTTGTAACTATATTGTAACTATACAATCCGTTCGAATTCCATTTTGAAATTTTCAGAGTTATTTCATAATTGAAATGAGAATATATTTTTATAAAATCTTTTAATTGGTGAGTTGATAAAAAAAAAATGTGACAAAAATTAACAAAAATTGTGAACAAATGGAAAATGATTTATTTATATGAAAATGATAAATTAAAAATAATCCATAGAACAATTTAAAATCTTTAAAATCATTCTGTTGCATTTTTTTGTACGACTAATGATTTCGACGATATAATAATTTGAATGTTCGCATGAGTGACGTTTTTTATAAATTTCTGCAACTTACAGACGTGGATAACTTCACAAATAAATCTCAAAATTTTTTCGCGAAACATGTATCTCATATTATCAATAGAATATATTAGCAAATTAAAAAAGTATGTATATATTTAAATGATGATGTTCCAAAGGCACCTGGTTTGAACGTGGAGAGAAGGCCTCATCTATATAATAATTACAGTAATATTAAATTATAATGATTTTATTGTTATACATCGTTCATTTGCTATATATGTAATAATGACACAACTTAAAAAACAAAGTTTTCCCAAAAACTAAAATGTTGAATCATTAAAATTTTGTAATACTAATTTTGAAATGTAATTTAGATGTTGAATAATTGATTATAGAGGAATAAAAATTTTTTTGCAAACAGCACAATAGAGACAATTTTTTAATTATGTCATTATTGTATGATGCGATGTATTTATGTTACTTTTTTTTATATACAATATTTTATTCATAGAGCGACTATGAGTACTGGCCATAGTTCCGTTTTATCTGATTGTGAGGTGAGCATGCCACTTATTTTGTATTATCGGATCATGGCTCGTTCTCAACACAATAGTAGACAGTTCTAAACTTTCCTCGTATTACCATGTAATGTCCGGTGCTAATTAACATTCCGGAAAACAAGACTTCCCGTCTTCCGGCATTAATCCAAAGTCTTAAACCCCGATAACTTAAGAGTTAAGAATGGAGTCTCGCCTATTCTCTACTATTAAGACAAATGAGGGTGCATCGTCTAAGAGGGTAGAGGTATTTCCGGTCAGCTCTCTTCCTGCCGCACCTCACATAACTCACTTCGACCACGGGTCGGAAGTCATCTCGATGAAACGGCTCCGTTCGGATTTAAATTTATTGTTCTTTGGTAACCGAGGGTATAGCAAGATAATTAATGAATCACGAGAAAATATATCTAAAAATAATTTGTATTAATTATAACAAAAAATAGAATGAAAAAATGAAAATCTCATCATATCATATTTACATTCATAATAATTATATTTGCTCATTTTTTTAATATAATTTTACATGAAATTAAAAAAATAAATAGGTATATCTTGGCCTGAGAGAAAGATTTTGACAAAATTTGTGCTACTTTAATGATTATCAACATCCAATGATTATCATTTCCATCAGATCAGTTTGAAATAAACATTTACAAACGATTTACATTAAAATTTCGCTTTTCGCGTGATACGCATTTCTAAATATTTGATTTTTCAATCAACTTGCTCTCAAGAAAGTCATGAGAATGACGGAAATGATGCGCCACTTCCGCGAATCTCCTCCGAGATGTTCGCGTGAGAAAGTCTCAATCTAATAAATTCATGGAAGAACGTCGTACGGTCGCCCGCGTTCTCACAAGCTTGAATATCGAGACGCGATTTCTACGGTTTCCGTGTGATCTGCCGACCGCAAATAGCGAAACGGTAATGCGGCGAGGCGACAACCTCGCGTCTCCAAGATCAAGCGAGAGACGCGCCTTGTCATCGAGCTTAACTTATCGCTCGCGGATGGAAAGCGTATCGAAAGCGCATATTGAATGAAATAGATTTTGCATACGTAAGATGATTGGGTACCTCTCATCAAACATTTAATTGCAAACCGCAATTTTGTCGCCTGAACAGAGTTGCACCTTAAAAGTACTCAATGCAGCTTGGTAGAGAGAAACTGATTCATCAAAAATATAGGTATTGTTCCATAATAAGACAATGTCTTGAATAATGAATAAAATATATAGATCGTTTTGAAAAAAATGCAATGGAATCTTCCTTATGCATATTTTTTTAAATTTTCTTTGATGTGCTGAATCATTTATAAATGTAATTGCAAGCTAAATTAATGGGAAAATTGTAATTAAAGATTTTGACGAAATTTGTGCTACTTTAATGCGATTATCAATATGTTTCCATCAGATCAATTTGAAATAAACATTTACAAATGATTTACATCAAAACATACAAGGAAACGTGTATAAGAAAGATGTTTAGGCCAAAATCTGACAATTTTATTCATTCTACTTTGATCATTTTCTTGTCACACTATATGAAATATATACACTATAGTCATTTTCATATTTTTACTTGTTGAATACAAATCCATTAGTAAAATATGGTTATCACGTCACGTAATTTTAACAAAAATGATATCATTGGAGCAAAAAACATAATCTCTGACACCATATTTCTTAAAATTATATTCAAAATATTTTCTTCTATTATAGTATCTATACATGTGAGAAAAAACTAAATTCGCATTACTATATCTTGGAAAAAAAAGCCTTATTGAAATGAACCAAAACATTAAATTTTATTTTAAAAGTTGATACTTTCATACGACATTAATAAAATTAGCAAAAAATTAATTTCCAATGTAACAATGTCTTGAAAACCTTTAAAATATAATCATTTTTGGTCTCCTTGCTGCAATTTTTCTCAAAATTGTAACAAGATAACCAACTGTTGCCAACGGATTCATGTTCAGGAGGTAAAAATATGTCGGAAATGATTATATATTCACACTCGTATAGCAAAATATAGCCTTGGTTAATAGTATAAGACACTTGTAATTTTTTTATCTTTTATGAAAAATTAAATATCTTGGCAAAAGAAAATCGTAGAGTTTTCAACCATACATTTTAAAGCGGAAAGATAAGGCTGTAAATTTGCTTGGAATTTTTTTTCTACGTTTTGTTCCTAAATTATATAAAATTGAAGAGTGATATAATTATAATTACAATATTGTTATTGGCTATGATGAAATAAAATTTGAAACAATATAAAATCAAAGCTTTTATGGCCTAACTGATTGCTGTTTATTTTTTAATATGATATAATCATAAAATCGATTAAATTGATTCAGACGTTTGGACCATGTGGTTTCTTTTCAGTGAATAAACTAATGAGTATATTTACATATCAATAATTCGCATATTAACAATGTAATTTTACATTCCGAGGTTTTCTATCCATTATATGTTGTCAGTATTGTAATATATCTTATTAGCATATTCATAAGCGTCCTATCTCATAATGTCGAGTTACAAAATATGATTTCTTTGTCCACTTGAGTCTACAAATTTTATAACTCAACATATGAAATAGAACGCCATGCTAATAAGACGCATCACAATATTGACAATATAATGAATAGAAAATCTCGGAAGGTAAGATTATCATTAATATGTGAATTTTATATTATTGATATGTAAATATAGTTACTCATTAGTTTGAAAAGGTCGACACATTTATAGTTGAAAAGCGCTACAATTTAATGAAATGTTATCAAACAAAATTTAATATAAAAGTATTTGAAAGTAAGCTTTCTAAACTTTAAAACACTTTTTGAAAAATAAATTCTACAGTAATTTTTTGCAAAGCTATCGAATTTTTATTATATGAAATTTTATCATGTAAAAATGTACTTTTTCTAAAATATTCTTTAACTTCGAAATTAAAAAATATACAGAAAGAAGAAAAAAGAGAGAAAAATATTATAATGTGAAATATTATAATCTGATATACAGAGTGCCCCATAAGTTTTGGTAAATCGCTTTTGTTTAGATAGAACTAACTAAACTGACTTGAAAAGTCCTTTATTTTGTAATTTTCATAATAGTTAACAAGATATCAATTACTAAAAATAGCCAAATATTGGTCTCGAATAATTTTTTATTTAAATACTATCAACTCTACAGAAAAACTGTAATAGACAAAAATTATTTATTTTCTTCTCATAAAATTCTGAGAATTTTTTAAGAATTCTTTAATACTGTAATATTTTCTCTAATATTTTCTCATGTTGGTAAAAATAAGAAAATGCAGTATTAAAAAGTTGATACAAATTCTGAAAAACTTCGATAGAGTTCTATGAGAAGAAAATAAATAATTTTTGTTTCTTACAGTTTTTCTAAAGTTAATAGTATTTGAGCAAAAAATTATTCAAGACCAATATTTGGTAATTTTTTAGTAATATTTTGTTAGCTAATGCAAAATGATAGAGAACTTTTCGACTCAGTTTAGTCCACTCTAACTACACAAAAGTGATTGGCCAAAATTTATGGAACATCTTTTATAAAATTTTTTTCAAATTTTTTTAAAAATTTTATTTGCCTCCAACTTTTTTGATCATCAATTTTAAAGAAGTTCTTAAAAATTTTGAAAAGATAGGTATTTATACAAATTTATAAGAATCAAGCACAAACATTTTTTCTCTTCTATCTTTTTTTTTAGTTCGAAGTTCAAAAATATTTAAAAAAAAATAAGTTTTTATACAATAAAATTTCGTACAATAAAAATTTCGATATCTCTGCAAAAAATTATTGTACGATTTGTTTTTCAAAAAACATAGGAAGCCTAGTTCAAATACTTTTATGTTAAATTTATCTGATGAGATGTTTTACTAAATTGTGACACTTTAGTAAAATAAAAATATTGCAAAAAATATCATTTTTCAATTTTATGTAATTTAGAAACAAAATGTCATAGAAGAAAATCAAGATTTGAAGTCTTTATCTTTCCGCTTTAAAGTACATAATCGAAAACCTCTTTGAGATTTTTCTTGCAGAGATATTTAACTTTTCATAAAATGCGAGAAAATTACAAATGCCTTATATTACTTTAAGCCAAGACAATAATGTTTGATAATAGTAAGTTGAAGAGTGATTTTAATTAATATTTTGGTCTATTTGAAAAGGAAAATAAAAGATCTGAACTTTTTAGTTTCTTGCAAAAGTTCCATATTTTACATTTTACTTTTTTCTTCTTATTTATTTCATATTTTACATCTATTTTTTCACAAAAACCAAAACAAATCTAAAAAAATTAAATTAAAAAAAAATAAAAAAATTTTTATCTTCAAATTATTTTTTTATAATATTAATAATAATAAAAGTGTGAAGAATAAAGAAACATTATTTAAAGAATAAAAAAATAACTTTTTTTATTTTTATGTATAAAATTTTACAAAATTTTTTTATTTATAAAATTTTACATTGTTCTTAATAGTAGAAATATTTCCAATTTTCAAATTTTTATAGTATTTTCCGGTTTTTTATATGATTCTATTTAGATCAACTATAATTCCAAAAATTACTACAAATTATAGTAGATAATTTTATATATATAGCTACAGATATTAACAATTTTTCTATTATTATATATACGTATTATATATACGTATATAACACACATAACATCAATGATTTCGTGTTCCGATTTCCGATTAATTCTATAAATAGTACGATCGCACGACGAACTTCTTTGTGAATCACGGATTACCGTGGGTATGAATGAAATCGCGCGTGGCGCGTCCTCCGTGGTGGGAGCCGATAAACATGTGTTGCGTAATGTTGCGTAGTGAGCAGACAGGAGAAAACGTGTGTATCAAGAGTAAATGAGAAACACGCGAACGGAGCTGGGCGTAGGCGGAGTCGCTCACAACATCGTCGCTCGCACATGCGCCTTATTAAGATGCCACCCACAACGACTCGACCGTTCGAATTACTGAGAATTCACTTCATGAGAAGCCACGATTATTCTTATTGCATCTTTATTAATGTATCCAACAATCTTTCTTTCGTTTTTTTCTTATGTCGAGTTACCAATCCCTTAACAAATTGTGCCTCTGTCAATTCCTCTTTCTTTCCTCTTTCGTGTTCTTAACACATTCATTACGAATAGAACGAATAGAATATATAATCACCTAATTGATTTTTTAGATCGCACTTCTCAGGTGTTTTTATACTTCGATTAAAATCGCTATTATTAAAATCGCTATTATTGTAGAATTATTGATTGTTTTTTTATTTATTTATAATATTTGAGATCATTATATAGGGTGGCATTAAATTACCGCATCACCCATCTTTAGTAGGTAGACTAAACTGAGTCGAAAAGTCATTTTGTAATATTCGCAATAATTAATGAGATATTAATTACTAAATATTAGTCTTCAATAATTTTTTATTCAAATATTATTAACTATAGAAAAATAATAAGAGATAAAAATTATTTATTTTCTTCTCATAAAGTTCTGAGAATTTTTTCAGAATTTTTTAGTATTTTCTCATGTTGGTAAAAATAAGAAAATGCACTACTAAAAAGTTAATAAAAAATTCTGAAAAAATTTTTAGAGTTCTATGAGAAGAAAATAAATGATTTTTGTTTTCTTTTGAAGTTTTTCTGTTGAAAGTTGATATTGTAAAAAATTATTGAAGACCGATGTTTAGTGATATTTGGTAAATAATATCTTGTTAATCATTGCAAAAATTGCAAAATAGTAGAGGACTTTTTGAGTTTAGTCCGCTCTATCTGCTCATGATGGGTGATGCAGTAGTTTAATACCACTTTGTAGATATGGATTTAATCACAATTTCTAAAAAGAATAAGTAAAAATCTTGACTAAAATTTTTTGCAATAAGTTCTTTACAGAATTAATTTAGGAGGAATTATTTCATATATAGGAATATTTCGGCGCCTTATCATATTTATATTATTAATGTCTCAGATCAATTGTAGTTAATGTCCAAACATTTCGGTGCACAGTCGCATCTCAGATAATTAAATTTAAATTAAGAATACGAGTATATGATGTATTCATAACATTTAACTTTGATCAATTATTGGCATTCTTTCTCATACTTATAAATAAGTAGAAACTTAGTCATTATTAAACGGAATAAGAATATTAAGTTATAAATATAGTTATAAATATAGTTTATTTTGTCAGTATTTCTAAAAAAAATAAAGATTTTAATTATAATATAATGCTTTTTATTGTTTTATTGTTATCCATTGAGTTTTTGATGAAATTATTTAAAAATTTGCAAAAAAATTATGAAAAAAGAAAGAAAATGTATTAAACAATATCCATTCAAAATAAGATTTTACAACATTTCATATTTTTCGCTGCTGAGATGTGAGATACTTCTGACGATTATTTCCAGTAACGGGATTCAAAGAGTCTCGATAAGATATAAAATCGTGAGAGCACAGATATAATTGTAGACAAAGACATTATCGCAGATCGCAGTTGTTCAAGATAACTCGTGCATGCTCGGACGTGCATGCCTAAGACGATCTCTAAGGCTGATCTCTCCCTCCCTCTCTCTTTCTCTCTCTCTCTCTCTCTCTCTCTCTCTCTCTCTCGTTCTCGTTTTTTTATTACTTCAATTTACGGTTTTGTCTTGGCAGCACAGATCGCATGGTTTTCGACTTGATCAGAATCGAGTAAACTCATTCGCTTAATTCACTTCGGCGTTAGATTGATATCATAAACTATAATATAGAAATCATTAGACCGCACTAATGACAGATCTACACAAAAACGTAGCAAAACCAGATTATGCTGAAGTTAGCTAAAATAAATACAGTTTAAATGACTGTAATAAAAAAAATTTTTTAAATATCAAGAGAAATTAATTACATTATTATCACAATTTTCGGCATAGCTTTATAGCTGCATAAATAAAAATTCCGTTAATATGAACGGAACTTTATTTGAGAGAAACTAGGTAAAAACAATTTCGAGATATTTTATTTGGTTTCTCACACTGTTAAAATTCATAATATCTAATTATATCCAATTTTAGCTTTTTTTAATCATTTCTATAAGTCGATACTGTTTCTACTCAATATATATTAATTTAAATAAAACAATGTGAAATTAAACAATTTAACTTAAAAAATGTATTAAATTTGACTTAAATTTAGTTTATTATTTATTTTGTAAGTGCATGTGAATATTAATAGTTTATATTAATGTAAATATTGTTTATTTGAAAAATGACTACAGAAGTGAATTGTTTTACATTTTGATATACATAGAAATTAAAAATAACAAAATGTTATTTTAGGGATTGGATTACCATTAATCCTTTGACATCTAACAGTCATAGTTGGGAGAATTCCATTCTATATTCGATGAAATCATTAAATAGTCTCTCAACCTAAAGGATTGATAATGTTCTAAAGGATTGGTAGTGTGATATGTATATAAATAATGCACACGTCACTGCAGGAATTACAAGCAACATATCAATCGAAGCGCTGGAGATGGAAAAAATAAAAAGGAAGAAGAAAAGAGAGGAGAGGTGTCGGAGACCACCTAATGCCACGATCGCAATGAGATAAATAATCACGATGGGTGGGCGCTGGCGCCTTCCTGAGCACGGCTTTCGAGTTAGGACCGCGCACCTTATGGAAGCTATAGGGTGCCGTGCTCTCCGTCATTGCGTACCCCATAAGGTGGTACAGAGCTCCAGCCGCGTGTGAGAATCCATTCCGCGCAATTTCACAGGACTTGCGGGGAGGGCCCTCTTACCACCGAAATTCACCTTTTTTACTCTTCCCCCCTCCCTCCCCCCGCTTCCTTTCTTTTCTTCTTCGTATTTGAAGTCTCAAGAACCCTATCGCGTAAACTCGAGCCTCCTCGTGACGGGCAAGTGTTGTCAAAATGAAAAATTAGGCTGTGTAAAGTATGTCTTTATTCAGCGTCTACATTCCAGTAACATTGGAATTATGAATGGGAACGTAATTATTATGTAATACAAGAAAGTTTGATTTCTATTTTTCAACAACTGATGATTCTTATGTATTTTTAGCTGCTTAAAACAGTTCCATCTTCACATATTTTGAGAAATCAAGGATATTATTTAAAAAAAAAAATATGAATTTAAATAATTTACAATTTTTTACGGAGTAAAATACAAGAATCATAGAATTATAGAATTCTTATACTCTTCAAAAGAAATTGAAACTAACTCTAAACTTAAGAATTGACATTTTGTATGTTCATGAATTTACTTACTATTATATAAGAAATTCAAAGCGAGAAATTCTAAAAATTGAAAGGTAATGTATTTTTTTGAAAATCATATTCTTTTTCAGTAAAACCCTATAAAAGAAAGACTAATTATTGATGAACAAAAATATTAATCAAAATTTGTTGTTAATGTTATAATTATTCCATTTTACCAAACTAATTCATAATAATGTAATTATACTTTTTTTATTAATAATGTAATTTCCAACAAATTTTATCTATACGTTTAAATAGTTTCAATACCAATTTAGATACTTTATTTTACTTAATGCAGTTCACAGAATTTGATCGTCAACGCGAGTAATGTTCTCTGCGCAAAGTAGAGGCTTATTTTTTATGGCGCTAACCGAATGGTAACGGCACTTTTTCGTGGTCGAATACCCTGTTGAAAGTTTCCTGACCGGCGCTTTTGTAGCATTAGCCGCGGATAACGACTCGCCTTGCGTACGAAATCGCCGTGAATTCGACAAGCGGAGAGTTTGATTGTTCGCGCGAATCGCAACACTGGGTGCGAAGAAGTGCAGTCGGAAAAAGCGATTGCACGTGATTTAAAAGCTCCAATAATCGAGATGGTCGTTATCCGCGACGCCATATAAATAAATAAGAGACTTAATAATAAATGTAGGAGGCCTAGTAATAAAAAGGAAAAATAAAGTAACTATTAACAATTAAATTAATTAAAGTCTATGGCACACGATGCTTGTTTTTCTGGATTGCTTGCGCTTTGGTAAATTACTAGAAATTTTGCGGATGCAATTATAATAATTTACTAAAACGCAAACAATCCCGTAAGAAAACAAGCATCATGTGTCGTAGGCTTAATATAATCATCGGGAAAAAAATGGCACTTCTATAAATTGGTTTTATCTTTTTTATTTAAAAAAAAAACAATAGAAAGTAGACATAAAAGAGCTCAAATAAATTAAAAATGAAATAAAAACAATATAATATAATAGGCTACAAACAACATTGTTTTTTTATTACATAATATTTATTATATAATAAATATTAAATATAATAAATACTTATTTATGTTATTATATAAATTTTAGCATCAAAATCTTATTGATGTGTATAATAGCATATTATTCTTTTTATTTCACTTTTTTCTTTATTTCTTCTTTCTTTCTTTATTAAAAACTATTTTGTCATAATTATTGTTTTCCTCAGTAGAGATATAGAATCATCAAAAAAGAAAAGTTCTAACCTTGATAATTCTCATGCCGAGTTGATCCTCGCGGACCACGCTCGCGCGTTAAGCGTCCTTATCGGGGTTTGCGCGCGTGCGAGGTGGAGAATTAGGTGGAGGAGCCGGTTACGAGAAAGGTTAAATAGGTGTCGGGTGGCGGTAGTTCTCGAAAGGTGGGTGTAATCGTTAGTATGTGAGCCCGCCTACCGTCCAATACCGTGGCTGGTTTCCCAGAGGACTCCCTGGTCTCTCTCATACGGCTTTTCGTGATCCCCTCTCTTTTCTTCTTCCTCCCCTCGTTTTCTGCCGGCATCACTTCACTGGAGAACTTCGATTGTGTACGTGTGTGTACATATGTGCCTGCGTTATGTGTGCATCGCTTTGCATCGCGCGTGATAATAGTCACGGGTGAGACTCCCTTGACGCGCGCGCTTCGCCTCGAGATCATCCGAGATACCGGGTCGACTACTGACGAAGCCCGCAGTTCTCAGAGCATCGCGATCGACGAAGGATCGATCGGTGACTCGCGCGATCCTGACCAATCCGATAGGATTCAGCGAAGAGGTTCAACGCAGATATTATCACAGTGCATCAAATGCCTAATCATCTCGATGAAAATCATGAAAACAGAATCAAGAGAAAATAATCGGAAGACACTTGGCAAATGAGTGGATAAAATTAAGCTGATCAAGAATTTTGAGAAACGGAGTTTCTCTTGTCTTGAGATTTTTGATGTGCAGTGTGTGATGAGAATTAGATTATTTTAAAGGAACAAGAACGCATGCGCGAGTGCCTTAAATTAGAATTATCGAAAGCTGTTTGCTAATTGACATCCGAAGTCACTTAGTTTTATAACGACATTTCAATTGATACACTTTAATGATATTTTTATGTTACCTTACCATAATGTGTTAACAGATGTTAACAAATGATAATGTGTTTATCAATTTATGTGATCTGAACGCTGATGCTCTAAATCATTAAGGTACCTTTGCACCGATTTCAACTTATTTTATTACGAATAACAACATCAACAATCTAAATATTAATATTTATAATTCCGTATTGATTAATTCGATGACAATAGTTCAGTTTGATATTTTGGACACGTGATGTGAACTTTTTGTTAAACCGAAAATTGATCAGGGTGAATACAAAAAAATAACAAGAATAAGATGCTTTTCAAAGGCAACAGTTCACGGCTGGAATTGTTGATTGGAAAGATCCACGCACACAAGGAACCGTCACAGGATGAGCAACATAAATCTAAAGGTCTGTAGATATAACTCTTTCTCTCTTTCTCTCTCTCTCTCTCTCTCTCTCTCTCTCTCTCTCTCTTTCCGTATCTTTCTTTGCCTCTTTGCCTTTCTTCTATCTCCGACTGATTTTCATTTATGTATACCCCAAATTCTGCTATTTTTCCACGAAGTTTAGCAATATCGTCGCATTCTTTCATATTATTTCGCAACTTTTTATTCGCCACTGCAGAACTTTGATGGATTCACGTGTACAATTTTCCACTCGTTGAATTTGCAAAAATTTGACTAATTTTGAATGACTAAAAATATAAAAAAATATTATTGAAAAGCTAACCGAAAATATTCTTATTTAAGCTCGAATTTGGAATTTAGTTTATATACAAGAGACAATTTAGAGAAGGCAACTTCGCTGCCACTGTATTTACATTTCTTGTACTTATTTGTTTCGCATAGTAGAAGGAATTTATTCATCCGCTGGGTGTTTACTTAGCTTGATGCTAAGTAACTTTGATATATCCTTCATTTATTTCAAAAGTAATAAATTAATTAATTAATAAGGAATTATTTAAATTAATTAACTTAATTTTCTCAGAAAAAAGAAAAACTATTTTTCAATTTAACAACAAATTATTGACCAATATACATTAAAAAAAAATTATCGAATTTTATTAAATATTTATTTGAATATGTACTAACGAAATATTTGTTATATGTAATATATGTACTATATGTAATATTTATTTAACTTAAGTATAATTTTTTATTTTAATTCTGTTAGAATTGCATTTCAAGACCGAAGATAAATTCGTGCAATTTTAAAGATTAGATACATAAAATAAAAAGATAAATAAAAAAGATTAGTACATAAATTCACACAGAATTATTTCAGCACAACAGATCCAATTTATTTCTGAGATTTGTGATATAATTTTTGTATTTTGAGTAAATATTTATTTATTGTAAATAAATATTTCGTTAGTACTGTTTAAACAAATTATTTTATAAAATTAAGTAAATTTTCTTTTCAGTATAATATTGGCAAAAAGAACATATTCTTAACATTGAATTTCTTCATTCATTAACATGGTCATCTTCTTGATTTTTATTTCCAACCCTTAAAGATTACATGTATTTTTTAACAAAATGAAAGAATTATAAAAAAATTACGAATTTTTCTATATTGTATTTGAAAATATTATAAATACTTTGGCGGCGATTGAGGCCCTGGATTAAAAATTATTTATATTAATAAGGATTAATATATGTTTTTAAAAAATAATTAAGATGAAATGAGAAAATTTTTATTTGAATTATAAAATTAATATATTA
>NW_017259556.1:1207922-1216166 GCF_001594045.1 Atta colombica
TATAATATATTAATATAATTATTTACTTTACTAAACTGTTTCATGCATATATAACGTTCATTTTCAACGGAAAGTACAAATTCCAGTCATTTTTGGCAAAGACTCTCTCTCTCTTTCTCTTTCTATACATCTGTATTCTTAAAAAAAATGTATTCTTAAAAAACCATTTGAAATCTTTTCGAATTGTGACGATTTTAACGATATTTTATGAAGCTGAATTAATTAACTTATTCATGGTAATATCTTTTTGAAATAAGGGAACGATATAATGATCGTCATGACAAAAAGAGAGAGAGTTAGTATATTTATAATCACGTCCCATTTCACCATCTTTAGAATCAATACTTTTCATGGTGAAAAGTATTCTCTTTTTCTCTCATTTCTTATTTCTAGTCCCTCGCCTCAATCAGAAATTGCTGACTAATCGCACTCTGTTAAAGCAGATACATGGCGACATTACACTTGCAGAATATTTAAAATGCAACATGATACATATGAAATTCATAATATTATCTAGTCTACTTAAACTTAATTTCAATTATAACTTAAATGTAACTTATTTAAATTCAGATATGATTAATTTAATCATATGTTAAATTTGAGTCATATGACATATTAGCTAGCAGATTCGCTTGCTCAAAGTGTTCTAAAAATTACTTTTTTATTTCTTTCCCAGTTAGTTTATTTTCCTTCCCAGTATTTATCTTTGTGAATTTTCGATCTCTCGTTGAAGTTCTCAAATCGTTTGTTGTGAGTAAATTAAGTCCGACGAACCAGCATGAATTATTATTACTTGCGTGAATTTCCCCGTGACAAATGTTCATCCTTATGCAATAAATAACCAATCTATAGTCACATGCACGCATATGTACGACTTTTAAGCAGCGATTGATGACGATTGCCAAGTTAGTACAAAATAGTTTTCTGACGAGCGCACTGTTAAACTTTGTCACTGGTAACAGCAGCAATAATTTTACTGCATAATTGCGAGCGGACAGCGTGAGTTATAAAAGATGTTGCTTGGTGTGAAACACCAATGTCAATGCTTTGAAACGATTATATGAAATCTGAGCATATTGCTAAAGCAGTACAGTACAATTACCTTGTATTAATTTCTTGACTAAATTGTCAAAGTGATAAAAAAATATTTCCGAATGATTCTAGAATCAAAATAATTTCAAGGAGATATTTCCAATTATCTTAAATCCAAGATGTCTCAAAATTCGTAATCCAAATATTATAGCAAGAAGATTTTCGAAAAATTTAGTAAAAAAGTTATTTGTAAATTTTTATTTTAGGCAATAGTTTCTTAAATATGGCCAATTATAAACTATACGTTTAGATAGTCCTGTGAATATTAGCGCGCTAGTTGTGCGCTTACCAACGCTCACTAATACTATTGCACGCGTGATTTATGGATAAATGGTTATCTATAAACGTGGTCTGTAATTGACCATATTTAAACCTTTATTATCTTAAAAATTACTGTTTAAGATAAAAATTTATAAATAACTTTTTTAATTTTTTAAAAACTTTCTTACTATGATATTTTGAGCAAGACTCGGTAAAATAACTGACTTATTTAAAATAAAAATACAAAATAAAATTTAAAATAAAAAATATAAAATAAGATCTAGAAACTTGCAAGGGTCAGTAAAAAACTGACTTTTTTAAAATAAAAAATATAAAATCGATTTTTAAAATTTATTTAAAATATTAAGTAAGAAATAGATCAGAAAAAGTTATTTAAAGTAATAAAATAACTGTTTTATTTTAAATAAAAAAATAAGACACTTATTTAGTTTATATTTTGAATAATTTCTTTTGACCTTATTTATTTCTTATTTATTATTTATTATTTATTCTAAATTATAATTTAGAATATCTAAATTAAAATTATTAAATTAGAATTATTTTAAATATGATCCTTGATTGATACGACTTATTTAAAACTTACTTATTAAGAGTCATTACACACGCGCGCGCGTATGTGTTTGTGTGTGTGTGAGACTTATAGTTTTATATAAAGTAGTTCTACATAAAAAAATTCTACAGTTGACACATAAAATAATTCTGAATATAGTCACAGTAAAATAAATATTGTTAATAGCTACTTTTATAATTATTAATGCTATATGTAATTATTACTATTAATAAGTTGTATTAATAATATTATAAAAAGTTATATTAGTAATACTACAACTAACATTATAGAAGTAATACTATAAAAATAAAATTTTTTATCATAATTATTTTACTATGCGCGCGTTATTACAATCACAAATATTTCTCTCTCAATATGGAAAAAGCAAAGAGGATACTTTCCCTATTTCCTATGATAGTTTTCGTGTTGTCGCAGGTTTGTACTACGTACAAACCTGCGACACTGTACACTGGCACGAAAATCCGCGCGAAGTGATCCGGCATAAGTCACAATTAACGAAGGCATTAAGTCGGGGCCCCTATTAATAAGCATCGTCGAAGCACTCCTAAAAATAGTTCTAGGGGGCACAAAGTGACAACAGTCGACGGGACGCGACGCGATGCGGCACAGGTTGCCAATCGTGCATCGACAGCTTGCGCCGCTAAATGTGCCTATTTTCGCCATGATGACACATCGCCGATCGGATACGATCGCAAATTAAATAAGAGTTTCTCTCGAATTGAAAGGTCTCTCCTTCGAGTCACTCCCCACAGAAACTCTCATATGGCACAGACGGTATGTATAGTTAACTGGACGTTTTTCGCCATACATTTAGGAATTCCTGAAAATCACTCAATCAGAGAATAGTTAAATATAACGATAACATAATAGACAGGAAATATTAGGTATGGGAAAAAGTTCGTGGCGTTTTTTTAATGCCATCTAACGGAAAAAACTTTTTTCCATATTCTAATACATTTTCTATTTATAAGAATTGATTTGCTAAAATGTTTTTCTGGCTTTTGTTACACTAATCAGTCATGTTCTTTCATACCTAGCCTTTCGCTAAAGTGACTTTCTCAGGGTCCACTCGAAGAACTATCGGAACGTGTGAGTCAGTTGTAGTGCTAATTGAATAAACGCTCGATGTTCACGTTATGCAACGTAAAAAAATAAGTTTCCTTTCAAATATTATGAAAATCTGTACATATCTGCACGATATATTATAAATTGCTTTATTTTTAAAAATTATTAATTTTCAAACAATAAAATTAAAGGTGAACCAAGCTAGATTCTGTTGCTAGTTGAGGAATAAACATTGACTACATTCAGCAGAGAAAAACTAATTAGTTAATACTTAGAATTACTTAGTAATTCTTTAATATAATTGGTTTTTACTTTTTTTTTTGTTGAATTTAAGTGTAGAAACTAATCATATTCAGAAAGAATCATTAAGCGCCATATTTAAATTTATAGTGTCAAATTTAATTATTGTTTTGGTAAAAAATAACGATATATTTAGTAGGAACAATGGGGCGATTCACATTAGGTTAAATTTAATACTATAGATTTAACAGTGTAACTGATTAGTTTCCTCTGTAGAAATTACAATACAAAAGGAAATAATGAAAATATTACAAAGAACGATGTAAAATATGACAAACGTTTCTACACACACACACACACACACACACACACACACACACACACACACTCATTAGATTATTTTTAGTATCGTGCGCGCGAATACAATATATATAACAAAAATAAAAAGCTTAAAAACAAATATTTATATATGAAAATGTATAGAAATTAATGATAATTTAATGATTTTGTTTGATGTTTCTCCTCTTCTGGAAATAAAAATGTTATTTTAATATCTTTTTCGTTTTTGTCTTCTTATTTTATTAATTTTATTCTCGAGAATAATTCTTGAATGATTCTTGAAAAAAACCTTAAAAATGCGATTTCCGATACGTATTCAAACTTCGTTTTTTGAGCGACACGATCATCGCGATAATTCGCGTAGAAACGCGGAGCCTGGGCGACGTCCTTCTGAGAGAGGAAGAGATCGAGCCTCGTGTGGGTGGAGGATACGAGCCATTTACGCAGCATCCATGACGGCGTATCACGATCGTCGTATCTCTCGTAATCTTCTGGGTGGCGGTCTCTCTCGCGCGCGTAGACTGGGATTCCACAAAATCTCTTAAATCGACTTGTGGGTGTCGATCCATCGCCGGAGTCGAGGACAAATGAGGAAACGGCCAACTAGCCGAGTCATTTCCACCATTTACGCGGCGCGTCTCGCTTCGCCTCTATCACGAAATGTTCTCGGTGATCTCTCTGGTCTTTATTCCCGGCAATTATAAATTATTTGTGATTACGCCGTGACTATGCCGAAAGTAGCGACGCGACACGGAGAAGGCCTGATTTTAAGCCTGATTTTCTGTAACAGAGACGCGAAAATTCTCTACTCCGGAGTTATTTGACGTTTCGCGCCAAAGTCATTATTTCCGAATCATTTCACGTATTTAGAAGGTGTTGTGATTGCAATACATTCCGTCAAAACACCAATGAATTATCGTACACTTTTCCACAATATGAATATTTCAGTTTCTTCGCATGCAAAATGATACACAGAAAGAATGATTTTGCTGAAATATTTAAAAATTTAAGTAAATATAGATCTGAAAATAATTTTGTTGTACTATTAAATAATTATGCAAAAACTCATGATGAGTAATACTTTTAACATTTTAGCAACTGGCTCGAATATTTCACATAATTACTTAATGGATTAATAAAATTATTGTCACAGATCTATATCCAGCTAAATTGTTATATATTTTTAAAAACTGTCATTTCCGTATACTTAAAAATATTACAATTAGCTATCTAATTATAAATATATATATTATTTAAACAAATATGTTATAATAGCTTGTTTTGTAAGAATTACTTACTGGAAAAGCCTCAAATGAGGCGTCAGGTAACCCTGAGTTAACGAAGAAGGCGATAATCGCGCGAAATGTCTTGCCTGTTGAATGTAGTCTAGCACAATCAGGGGTCGCGCAAGACCGCGATCTTTTTCGAGTCAGTCAAGGCTCGGGGGTTAATGGTACGAGTTTTACTGTTTGCGCTCAAGAACGATATAAAGGAACACATAACAGGCGAGGTGAGATCCGTAACATTGTTACGCGTACACGACGAGTTCCTAAATTGTAAGTCGTCTCGAACATAAAACTCATTCTACAATTGCATAAAGCGTAATTGTAAGAATTGACCAATCACAGCTGAATTCTCTTCATATTCAACTATGGTTGATCAGTTTAACTGCAACCTTACAATTATGCTTACACAATTGTAGAATGGGCTTATAAAAGCATTCTCTTCTTATGACACTCGCGAAGAGATCTTGAAAAATCTTTTAAAACTAAGATAAATAAAAATTTGTTTATGATATCGAAACATTATTGAGATTCTTTTTCTATATTGATTTCAGAGGCCCTAGGAACCGGAAGTTCCTCGTGGCATAGTGAGGATGGCGGGCCCAACTCGCGTCGCGGCGGCGAGACGCCGTCCTCCTGCGCAACGCCGACATCAGCCAGCTTCCCATCGGAACCCGAGGTTGATGTCGACGTCAACGTCAATCTCGATGGCAATAACCCCGCTGCTCCGTACCCATGCCAATTCTGCGACAGAACGTTCCCGCGGCTCAGCTATCTGAAAAAACATGAACAGGTAAGAGTGATATTTCTCGATAATTGGATTTATTATATTGGATATTTCTGGACTATTAATAGCTCGTTATTGGAGACAAAGAATGCAAATGTACGTCTAATTCAATAGTTATTTGCAATGTAAAATGATTAAAGACAAAAATGTTGAGTCTGTAAAGAAGAGTCAAGCATTTCATTTTGTTTGAAATGATAATTTATTTCTTGTAAGACATGACAATATTCTTAGATTATTATATGAATATTAAGAAGGCTTATAAGAAGGACTACTTATATTGATTTAATTTGAAAGGCTGAAAATTATATGATTTTCAGAAAAGGTTTTAAGAAAAGGTTAAAAGAAATGAATTAATATATTATATAATATAAAATTTTTTTAGATTTTATTTATATGTAAAGTAGACAGTTAAAAATATTTTTTGTGTCTCACATAAAAAAAGATACGCAAGACGTATTAAACATTTGTTTCTTGTTACTTTGATATGCTTTTCGTCAATTCTATCTGAGACAAAAAAGCCAAAAAAATTATTAACTCATATGGGTTACAGTATTATTGGAAATATAAAAAAAAACCATCGAAAATTGTTGTCAAAAACTGACTAACTGAATTGTTATTTTACGTTACTTTTATGAACACTTTTGACAATATATTTTCGAAACTGCCAAATTTTTGAAAACGCAATTTAGAAAAACATAATTTTTTGGCCTGCCAAACAGAATATCTCCTTAAAGGTAAATAAAATAAAGATAAATAAAATAAATATTCATGTAACATTCTAGGAATATTGTGTGTTTATAAGATAATATCATTTTAGTAAAAATTTTTCTTTTAAATTTATTTATACAGTTTATAACATTTTTTATATCACAGAATTGTTTAAAATATAGAATTCTTATATAATTTTTTTTAGAAAATTTTTTAATTTTTTAATATAAATTCAAATGTTTTTTCAGAAATACTGAGAAAATCCATATTTTTTCCAAGAATGCTTTATAATTATAAAATTTCTTATTTTTAAATTTCCAAAAAAAATCAGAAAATAAAAAAGGTTGAAATATTTTTTACAAAAAAAAAATTTTATAAATTTAAAGCACGTAAAAAATTTTTTTCATTTCTTTGCCAAGGTATATTACTAATTGTTGCTGCATTCTCATAAATACGTTTCTGATGTTATACAAAAAATGTTATGATTTTAAATATCTCGCGTCCATTTGAAACTGCCTAAGACACAATGTCGTACGGAAAAAGAAACTAAACCGAAAGGATTAATGACATTCGTAACATTAATGATATTCGAACATTAATATGCGCATCGTGCATAAATCTTTTCTCTTTTCTCTTTTCTCGCGTCATGTAAGAAAAAATTCGAGGTGTAATTCCGCGAGGTCGACGAGTCCTGTTAACGCGTATGTTTCCATGCCGTGAATGTCCTATGACTCGCGAGCGCGAGTGCCATGTCCTGCGGTGAAGAGACGCGTGGCGATAGTCCTCTCCTTTGGATTTTTCTGTTTTGCATGGCGGTGACATTAGCTCGTTCTTCCGCGTCCGAGGCCAGCCGACGGGGTCATCATCGGGTCAGAATCTGTAGCGTTGTGTCCATAACAGGTTGTACCGGTTATCAGGTTATTCTTCCAGGTGGCGGCCGTCCCTTCAGCCTCTTACTTCTTCTTTCGCAACGCGAAAGTCCATTGCTGCACATATGTGCGTGCGTGCGCGCGCGTGTGCGTGTGCGCGCGCGCGCGCGCGCGCGCGCGTGTGTGTGTGTGTGTGTGTGTGTGTGTGTGTGTGCGTGTGTCGAGTGCGTGCGCGCGCGCTGTATAACGTGCAGATATGACTCCGATCAAGATGAGTATCCGAGGTAGGCAGATAGCTGTCTATTTATGTTACGCACAATGCTGACTATGCTCTACCGACAATCACGGCGAATAATCTCAATCCTCGTGGACCTATCACGAAATTGACAGATTCACAAATGGCTGAATTTTGAAGATTCTCAATATATCATGAATTCCAAGATTAACTCTAGAACCTTACCAATATTGAGTAATACTATTGGTATGTTTTTACATATGAGGAAGTGAGTCACCCTTAACACAAAATTTTCATACATCTCACACTTTTAATGACAACATATTTATAATGTAGACTTTCATAAATACAAATAATCTATAGGAATAGGAAATAAAGACCCACTACGATCGAAACTGGATTTTTAATGCTTAAATGATTCAATGAATTTATGCACAGTAAAAATTTTATATTTATTTTAAAAACGGTCCACTCAAATCCTTAAACTTTTGTTGAATTTTTAATTTAACATAATATAATATAACTGTATAAAATATATAATTGTACATAGAACATATTTCTTCAATAAAATTAATATTTATAATATATTAAATCAACACACATTTTATTCATTTATTCTTAGAATTTATATTTTAAAAACTATATTATTTTTATGTTATTTCATTTATTTACAAATTGTGTTATTTTAACAATGTTTAAAAAATGTTAAATATCAATTTAAAATATGTAAATAACACAATCAAGTTATGTTAAATTATTATATTCAGATATGT
>NW_017259556.1:1216266-1227793 GCF_001594045.1 Atta colombica
TTACACTTCTTGTATTAATTTTTTACATAATATTTGTGTTTCTAACATATTCATTTTATGTTAAATTAACACAAAAATTTAAATGGACCGTTTGGGACATGTAAAATGTGTTAAATTTAACATAAATTTTTTTACCAATATATATATATATATTTTGTATATATATCATATTTGTAATTATTTAATTGCGCGTCAAATTAACTTTTTCGAACTTAAAAACGCAATTACTGAAATAACATCACAATTAAATTTTGATGCTCAATACAAATAATCTAATTATTAATTAAAAGAAAAAATAAACACTATCAAATTCAATCTTGCTGAAGGAATAGTATTTAATGACCTTGTTCACTTGTATCTTGTTCAAACTTACGTACGATGGCATTTTAGAGTTAAACATCCAGAAATAAAAGAAACAGTAAAAGAAACAGCTAATAAGATTTACTTATTTATCTCACACTTCTTGGTCTTTTTGTGAGTTAACCTTTCTATTTTAATTTATTTCATTTATTTCTTTTGGGTTTATATAGAAAAAATAGTTTGTTAATAGCAAATTTTTGTAATAGCTATTTAAAATAAATTCAACCAAATTAACTAAAACATAATTTTACGGTCCTTTTCGTTTGGTCTTACTAAATTTTTGTGAAGATAATATTACATTAATCAAAATTAGTTTGATTACATTAACCAAAACATTTGATTGAACCTATTTTAGCTATAATCAAATTGTTGTTTCTGTATATACGCCAAACATGATATGTTCAATTAGTTTTAATTTAAATTATTACTTCGCTTCCCTTGATAAATCTTTGGGAATATTTCATTTCAAGAAAAAATTATCACAATTTGTTTAAGACTGGGAAATAATCAATTATTTTTTTATATTTTATATTAAAGTAATAAATATAAAAAGGACTCTTAATGCCTACAAACAATATAAAGAAAGAAAAAGTATATAAGAGTCAATTATAAAAATCGTAAAATATGAAAAGTTAAGACGTAAAATATATTAGATCTGTGAAATTAGCACGATATTCTATTAATATAAAAAAATAATGACAGTAGTACTTTCTTTTCTATAATTCTACAGTTCTATATAAAAATAAGAAAGTTTTGCATTTTTTTATATTATATACTTGGAATTATCAAAATAAATCCATTTTTCGCCAGTCACAATGCACCACAAAAAATTCTTTTTTCTTTGCCTGGGAAGCAAAGAAGTCGCGATAGACAAACAATTCAAAATGACATTTTCTGACAACTTATGTGGTAGTCATATCTCTTCCTTATGAATCTTTCCCATGGCATGCAAGCGTTTTGAGACAGTTTTTGGAATAACATTTAACACTTTCGACAATTCAAAGCGTTTGAGCTGGATTTTCATCGAGCAATTCTTGCAGTTAGATTTCTCAATGATATTCATTTGTAGAATTTACGTTTATAATTTTAAAACACATTATTTTTATGTTACTTGTTTACTTACTCATAAATTGTGTCATTTTGATACAAAAAAACATTGAATATCAATTTCACAAAAAATCTTTAACTAATGTAATCACATTATGTTAAATTAACACTTGAATATGTTAAAAAATTCGACACAAACTGTTAACAAGAACGTGAATAAACTGTTTCCAATTACACAATTACACAAATTTTATTATTGTGTAATTTCGAGAATCTGGCACAACTTTCTCTTTTAAAATACAAGAAAATGATAAATATTATAATTTTTACATTTTCCATTAGTTCTACTAGAGATCTACTAATAGATGCACTTTTTAAATTCCAACAATTACCAATTTTTATACATTTCAAATACAGAAAACAGCACGACACTTGGAGAAAAAGTGTCGCGCTTATTACTACTTTAAAGCAGTGAATTTGTATTTTTAAAACATTAAATTTGCGTTTCAAATTAGATAATTTGTTTTTAAACAGTGAACTTATGTTTTAAAGTAGTGAATAATATCTATTACAATAAGAAATACTTATTATACAACGCATTTGCGGCCATAGGACATGAAAATGGGACCTCAGCGCGTGATTGCATCGCAGTATTTTAGATCAGTCAGAGATGAAAATGGTGACGAAAAAGGAAGAAATTCGTTACAGATATTTTATTGTTTTAATCGACAGTAAAGTATAAAAAGATGAAATTTAAAAGCTATAACATTAAGGGGGCACTTGGAGGTAAGCAATAAAGTTCTTTTTTTTTGGTTTTTCGATTAAAATTCGAAAACGAAAAGAGATATCGAAAAATGATAAGAGAGCTTTTTTGTTGCTACTGAAATTTCTTATAAAATAAATTTCTAACGAGTTTTGTACTATGAATAAAACCGGAGATATAGCGATTTGAAGAGTGAAATTTCTTGAAAAACCGGTAAAAATAAGTATGTTTTCAGTTATTGCTTTCTACGTCGTTTTGAGTGCATCGGAGAGTAAAAAGTAATAATTTAAATAATTTAAAGTAGACATTTTACCGAAAAAAATGAGCTTAAATTGAACTCAATACGATTAATACTTTCAGAATTATTGAGCACCAAAGTAAGCACTTTTTTGACAAAATTCGTCCCTTTCGTATATTATCGTTTAAAGTGTTTTTTTTTTTTCGTATGTATGATGAATTAATAATTAACAAATCTAACATTAATAAAATAAAAATTAATTGTTTTACATCAATAATGCAATGTAGAAAAGATGGTGTTATAAGTAACCGGGATAAGGAATAACTGTTGCATAATAACAATTAGAAGCGCACGCATTATTGGATTTGTTTACGCAAGAATTGAAGATTACGTAAATAACTTTCATAATTTTTCGTAATTTTGATCTCAATTTTTATACATTGACATTTGAATTATAAATAATATATCTGTGTACATTAATTGAGGTTATTATTATTATAATTAATTTCTTTTTACATATGATCTTTATATATTATCTTTACATTTAATCTCAAAATTTTTAACCTTACTTTCCATAGACATTTTTCATTAGATATTTTTTTATTAGTTTGAACGTTTAATTTTGTATTGAGGACTATAGAAGAATAATTTTTCTTTCCTCTGTGATTAGTTGTAACGCATTACAACTTGCTCTATGTCATATCCCACAACAGCGTCTGCAAAACGTTTATAGTTGCGTTCGGTTTGGATACTCACAGCTTAATTTTTTCTTCTATCTTCATTATTTGTAGAAGAAAGTTAAAATAAAGGATGTGATCGTTTAAATCAATCGCATAAATCTGCATTAACACTTTTTGAGTATTTTAGGGTTATATTATATGAATATATGAAGAATTTAAGAAAGAAAAAGTTTATTCATAATTGAATTAATTTCAAACTGATAAAAAACCTAAACCTATTTCACAAAAAATGTTACAAATAGCCTCGCTCTCTCTTAATACTCAGATTGTTCACTTGATGTTGCGTACACAATCAGATATGTATATCAGATATGTAAATATGAAACCGGAATTTACCAATAGATGGCATAGCTGTCAATGTAATTGCCGTCAGACGGCGCTATTGACGCCATTTCCTTCATCTGACATCTGACAAAGATTTTCAACTCACAACAATACAAGTTTCATACAACAGTTTGTAATAGCGTTGAACATGTCGAATTTTGTGCCTGGAAACTACGATTTGCGAACAGCATTGATTTTCTGTTATCATTTGAAGAAAACTGCTGCAGAATCGCATCGCAGAATGCTTGTCGAAGCTTAAGGTGAGCATGCTCTTGGTAAATCACAGTGCTTCGAGTGGTTTAAAAAATTCAAAAGTGGCGATTTTGATGTGAGAAACGAAGAACGTGGAAAACCACCGAAAAAGTTTGAAGACAGTGAATTGCAAGCATTGTTGGATGAGGGTGACGCTCAAACTCAACAACAACTCGCGATCAATTTAATGTGGCACGAGAAGCCGTCTCCATATGTTTGAAATCTATGGGAAAGATCCAGAAGATGGGAAAATGGGTTCCACATGAACTGAATGAAAGACAACAAGAAAACCACTTGCGAAATGCTCGCCAGGTACAAAAGAAAATCATTTCTCCATCGAATTGTGATTGGCGATGAAAAGTGGATATATTTTGAGAATCCTAAGCGTAAAAGATCATGGGTAATTCCAGGCAAACCATCGACATCGACTGCAAGGCCAAATCGCTATGGACGGAAGACAATGCTCTGTGTTTGGTGGGATTACAAAGTGTGATCTATTATGAGCTGCTAAAACCTGGCGAAACCGTTAATACTGAACGCTACCAATAACAAATGATCAATTTGAATCAAGCTTTGTGTGAGAAACGATCGGAATATCAAAAAAGACAACACAAAGTGATTTTGTTTCATGATAATGCACCATTATAGCAAAACTGGTCAAGGAAATGATTGAGGCATATGGTTGGGAAATACTTTCGCATGCGGCTTACTCACCAGACTTGGCTCCGTCCGATTACTTCACTTATTTGCATCGATGGGACACGCACTTGCTCAGCAGCGTTTCATTTCTTACGAAGATGAAAATCTCTAGATGACTGGTTTGGCTCAAAAGAGCAACAATTTTTTTGGCGTGGCATCCACAAATTGTCAAACAGATGGAAAAAAATGTATAGCTATTGCCCGATGGACAATACTTTGAATAAAATATTTTTTATCATTTTTGCGCAATAAATGTGTATTTTCTATAAAAAAATTTCATATTTTCATACCTGGCATCGAAGTCGATGTCGAAAAATTTTTTAGTAAATAAATAAATCAAAAGATTAGAATAAATAAATTGTAAGTTTTCTTTCTACTATTGAATGATATAATATTCTAAATATAAATCGTTACTTTAAAAATTGTTTCATTTAAAAAAATCTTCAAAAATTTTCATTTCAGACAAACTAATTTTTATTACTTTAAAAATATCTTGTGATCTAAATGCTGTAACTATTTTTTTCATCCATGCTAATGTTTTGTTTAAAAAGTAATGTCAGAAATATTTTTTTTTCGTTGAAAGATTGGATTTTTCCTATAAAGAGACAGATACAGAAAATAAATTGGTAAAAGAATTGATTAGATTGATTAGAGAAATGCTGATTATATATGTAACGATCATTCTTAGTATTTCATTGCATCGTTGATGTAAAATAACTTATTTTTATTTTATTAATGTTAGATTTGTTAATTGTTAATTCATTTATATATACGAAAAAAAAAACGATAATATACTTCAAACGATAATATAGGAAATGGACGAATTTTGTCAAAAAAGTGCCTACTTTGGAATTCGATATCTCTGGAAGTATTAATCTTATTTAGTAAGATGAGTTCAATTTAAGCTCATTTTTTTCAGTAAGATGTCAGTTTCAAATTATCTTATGTCACTTTTTACTCTCCGATGCACTCAAAACGACATAGAAAGCAATAACTGAAAAAGTATTTTTGCCGGTTTTTCAAAAAATTTTACTCAAATTTCACTTCAAACCGCTGGTTCAAATCTCCAGTTCTATTCATAGTACAAAGCTCGTTAGAAATTCATTTTGTAAGAAAGTTCAGTAGCAACAAAAAAGCTATCTTATCATTTTTCGATATCTCGAGTTTTAATCGAAAAACCAAAAAAAAAACTTTATTGCTTAATTACTTCCAAGTGCCTCCTCTTAATGTTGTAGCACTTTTAAATTTAATCTTTTTATACCTTACTGTCGAAAATAGTAAAATACCTGTAAATCTTCCTTTTTAAAACATCTGGCAACTGGCCTATTTTGTGGCTGTGACAGATTTCTTAACCTGAATAATCAACTTAAAATATTTCGGTTCACAAAACAGAACGACACTTTTTTCTTCTCGAATCTTTATTTTTATTATGTCTATGTTTGAATCCACTTAAAAATATCAAAAAAGATATAGAAAACGTATTTTAAGAATTAATAAAATGAAAATATGATAAAAATATTTTATTTGAAAATTTAAAACAAAATACTATAATACCGTAAATTTATACTTACATGACTTATCTGAGCACTTTACGTATAGCTTCTTTTACACGCGTGATTAATGTCATGAGGCAAACGCAAGCCTCGATATTGATTATTTTTATTCTTCATATGTTCATCTTATCTCTTATCATATATTAAAAAAATATTGTTGTTACAACTAACCTTCGTTACAACTGTCCCCAGTCTCCTCTATTATATTGCGTTACTTTTATAAATTATTTTTTCCGATTTAAATGCAACTGTTATCTCACAAACGTCTTACTTTTATCTCATAAATATCTTACTTTATTGTTAATAAATAATATTAGAATAACGGAAATAATTTGTAAAAAAAAAATTAACATTGAGGCTCATGGTTACGAGGGCAAGTCAATAAGTTCTTAGAAAATCTGTCAGAGGGCACTCGCAGTGTCACATTATTTTTTGACAAGTAACATCTTTCAGCTGATTACTGTCAAATTTTGAGCGGAATCGTGTGGTTTTATTTCTGTAGATTAAAGCGAACAATCTTTGTATTTTTTGCAAAATGAAAAAAAGTTTCACTGCACGAATTTCGTGCAGTGATCAAACATCTACATATGAAAGGTTTAACGCCGAAAGAAATCAAAGCCGAGTTGGATAATGTTCATTTGCACAGCATTTGTATACTGTATACAATTGGACTGTATACATTTTGAATTAATTTAAACGTGGTCGTACATCCACATGTAATGCACCTCGTTCGGGACGTCCAATTGAGGTTATGCCAGAAATCATCGATAAAATCCACGATATTATTTTGATTGATCGACGAGTAAAAGTGCGCCAGTTTTTTGAGGTCACAGGCATATCACATGGCACAGTGATTTTAATTTTGCACGAACAATTGGGTATGAAAAAGTTATCGGCAAGATGGGTGCCGCGTTTGCTCACTGTAGACCATAAGCACGATCGTGACGATTTCAAAACAATGATGCAAATGAATTTCTGCGTCGATTCATTACTGTGGACGAAACATGGATCTACTTCACATCCGAGATGAAGGAACAGTCAAAACAATGGACTTCATCGGGTGAACCAGTTCCGAAGAAAGTGAAGACCGGAGTAAAGTCGGCCGGAAAGATGATGGCCACAGTTTTTTGGGATGCACGCGGTATAATTCACATCGATTACCTTCCGTCGAAGCAAACGATCAATGGCGATTACTAAGCAGCCTTATTGAACTGTTTCAACAACATTTTAAAGAAAAAATGTCTCTATGTAGCAAAGAAGAAAGTGCTCTTCCATCAAAATAATGCATGGGTTCACACATATCTGGCACCGATCGCTAAATTCAACGAATTTCGCTATTGCTTCCCCATTCAACATATTCGTCAGATTTAGCCCCCTGTGACTATTTCCTATTTCCAAACTTGAAGAAATGGTTCGGAGGAAAGAGATTCATCACCAGAGAGCAGCTCATCGCCGAAATAGAGGCTTATTTTGAAGGGTTGGACAAATCATATTATTTGGACGGCTTGAAAACGTTGGAGAATCAATGGATCAAGTGCATCGATCTGAAAGGAGACTATGTTGAAATAAAAATGAATCGATAAAAAAAATGTGTTTTACTATGTTTTTCTAAAAATTTATTGATTTGCCCTCGTACATCAATAAAATTAGCGAAAAAAAAATTGAAAAGAAGTGTAAAAATACTATAATTATTTTAGAAAAAAAATGATAAGTTAAAAAATTTTATTATTTTATTTAATTTTAAGAAAATTTCTGGAGAGACCAAACTGGGCACACTAACAAAAACAGTATTACCACAGATAATGAATTTTAAAATTCCCTGATTTTTCCAGGTTTTCCACATAAAAATAGGAAATGACCAATATAAAATATGTAAAAATTTTAACATTTAGAATCAAGATTTGTAAGAAAGCTGGTTTATTTTATACAAAACCGAAAAGAAGCTTATAATCTATATATATATATATCTTCTTTATGCTATTATAATAGCATAATAAAATTTTAGGAGCAAATTCAAGTCAACAAAAAAAAAATTAGTATTGGAAAAAATGCATTATGACGAAACAGAGTGATCAAATAAAATTACTGAATAAAATATAAATTTTGATTATTTTTTTTTTAATTGTTTAAAATGCACGAATTTTGAACGTATTTGATTATAAACGTCAGATAATATTTAAAAAATTATAAGAAATATTTAAAATAGAAGCAGTTTAAGGGAATTTTGAGCAAAGTTCAAAATTTCAGTCTGTTTTCTCCCCTGACTTTTCTTGGTTTTCTATGACCAATTTTAATTTCCCTGACTTTTTCCGGTTTTCCAGGTTTGTACGTGAAAAAGCTGGTCTGAAATTGGCCATCATTTATTAAGCCGTTTGACCTGATCAGTTTCTAATTAGTTTCTGACCAATTTTACCTAATCAAGAATTTTTGGTCAGTCACTGAATAGTTACTAAATAAATAATAATAATTAAAATAATAAGAACTAGTTTCTAGTTAGTAACCAATTTCCCTAGATATTTCTTTATTCCCTAAAAATTTCGAACTTATTTAGTTTCGAATTTCTTAGATTCGAAAACAAACAAATTGAATCGAATTCACTGTGATTCGATTCGATTCGAATTCGAACTAATTCACACGTTTTTAAATAATAGTACATGAAGCCCGATCTACTAGGATGCAAGACACAGAACGCGGATTGCAGATCGCATTATAAACTAATCTAACGTATTTTAATTATAATATAGTTGTAGGATGCAAAACGCAGGATGCAGGAAGTTCAGTGAACTTCAATTTTCACGTCCTGCGTCTTGCGTCCTACGTATTGCATTTTACGGTTTGCAACTTATTAACAATCTAATACGTTTCATTTGTGACTTGCGACCTGCGTTCTGCATCTTATGCAGATCAGATTTTAGATGAGGCCAAATAATGCTTTATAGAGAAACAAATTGCTCGCGAACAGTTGAACGATTATTTTTATATTTCTATGATGATAGCTCAAGCAGAGCTGAAATGTCCATAATCATAAAACCATACTTACGAGATGTTATTATAAATACTTTGTTATAAATTATTTAAGCACCTCTACGCGGTGCAACTCATAATTTAATTCCTTATCTCTAGTTTTCACGACTTATTTATTATTAGTCTTCATTGACAATTTATCAACGATACATTTTGATATCCTAATTATAATTATATAGTCCTCATCAAGTTTTTGATATATCTGGTTATTATCCGATTATTGAACAGAGCCGAGCAATCTTCTCGTCGCCATCGGTGAGTCGTCCAATGGTCGGTGGTCTTTTGCGATCGGTTAAAAGACCGAGGCAGTAATCGCTTCGCCACCGCTGCACTGCATCTCGTTCAGATTGTCTCTTCAAAGAAGCCGACGGCTCGAAAGTAGACCGGCACAGTCTTGTCGTACGTGCCAAGCTTACTTACCTTGTCACGACTATTTCGTAGCCAGAGAAGCGTTTTAACTCTGTGAGCGGGAGCTCACAGCACAAAGAAGGTGACTGTATAGGATCATATCGGTCATCGTGATCTGGATGAGTGACGCATCTCCACAGCCGCCGGAGAGTCGTCTCTACTTCTTCTTCTTCTTGCTCTGTGAAATTTGTTTTCTCCTGTTCTATCGACTCTTTTTTCTTTTCTCATGTGTTTAATAAAATTTCATACAGAATTTCATTGGGACGATAAGGGGATGTTGGAATAACACACTATTAAATCTATATCAAATTTAACCTAACGTGAGTCGCCACTGCTCCTACTAAATATATCGTTATTTTATACTAAAACAATGGAAAATTATATTTGAAAAAAATTATATTTGACATATACAGTGTCAATTTAACATTATATAAATTGACACAATATAGTGTCAAATTTAATTATCGTTTTGATAAAAAATAATGATATATTAGGTATAGGAAAAAGTTCGTGGCGTTTTTCCTGTTAGATGGCATTAAAAAAACGCCACGAACTTTTTCCCATACCTAATATTCTAACGATATATCTCTTGTAATTAATCACGCAATACCTATTGCTAAAACACCTATTGTTAAACACAATTACTGCTCTGTTTATTATGCCCTCGCTAAGCATATGTATTTGCAATTGAATATAAATATTTTTTTAAATTTTCAATCTTAATTCCATAAACTAAATATTACTCATTCACATAATCTGAAGAATGGCGAAGAATATCATTTTGTTTGTTTGAGATATAGAACTTTCATATTAAAAAAAACATTTACGTCAAGTGACAGCTCTACGAGTTGAAAAATGTAAGTTTTTAACTTTTCGATTTTATAAAGTCAATTCTGCTCCATTTTCTAATTTTGCGTTTATTTCTATTCTATGTAAAAGGATTTTGGTTTCTATTCAATCAAATTGGAGATTTTTATGCAGCTATCAATAATAATTGTTTCTCTAGCATCCTCTTAAACATGAATCAACCAGTTTCTAAATAGATAGATCAAATATTTATGAAATTCTTCCCACATTTGGTTGAAATTTCCTGTTTTGTATGTAAATTTGTAAATTTAATCTGTGGATAGTTCTATAGGTATGAATTAAAAGTAACAATACCAGAGTGTATTACTAACTATTATTACGGAAAGAATGATTTTGCAGTATCCAAAAATTTATATACATACAGATTTGAAAATAATTTTGTTGGAATATCAAAATAATTATAAAACTATGAAAAGAAACAAGCATGGATTAATAAGAACCACGATGTTAGTACGCAGTATATTTAAACGTATATTATATTTATATATAAATTAATGAGGCGCAGAATATACGTTTCGATTCACATTTGAGCCATTTTCAACAAATAATTTAATCGAAAATATCGTTCAATTTCAATCTTGAAAAAATCAAAATAATTGTTTATTATAAATTGTTAAATGTTGCTGACAATGCAAAAAGTTTCAGTATATTTGCAATCGGTTTAAAACGTCGGTTTAAACGTCTTACATAGTTATTTTGATGATCAAAAATAAAATTATTTTTAGAACAAATTACATTTTTCTGAGAATGAGTCAAAAAGATATTCAATCGGATGTCCGGAAAATGTCAGATATCCGACTCGAAGAAATTGCCTTTTCGGACATTCAATCGAATACTGGATATTCGATGTTACTTTCTGTTCGGATATCCGATATCCGGTATCCAGTAATTTTACGATCCGGTGCATCCCTAATATTAATCTATCGTTTAGTTATGTTTGCAACAATGAGTGAAATTAAATAAATATATCTAATATACACAACATATTTTACAGCAATACGCTATAGTCGCTATAAATAATTGCTATCAATACAATTATTTTGTAGTATACTTTATTGTGTTTATTAATAAAATGTTTATAGATTTACAACTTTTAATTTGATTATATATTATATTAGTCATCAATAGGCTCAAATCTTTATACCATGTGAACATTATAGAAGTTCTTTTGTATTTTATAAATATTGTTTTATATATATATATATATATAAAAAATGAAATTGAATATAAAAAAAATCTGAGAAAATGATAC
>NW_017259556.1:1227893-1230487 GCF_001594045.1 Atta colombica
TTGAGGCTACGTCAAAAATCATCGATAAAGTCCACGATATTGTTTTGACTGATCGACGAGCGAAAGTGCGCGAGCTTGTTGAGGATACAGGCATATCACATGGCACAGTGATTTCAATTTTGCACGAACAATTGGGTATGAAAAAATTATCGGCAAGATGGGCCGCGTTTGCTCACTGGATCATAAGCGCGACTATGTGACGATTTCAAAACAATGTTTGGAGATATTTCAACGTAATTCAGATGAATTTCTGCGTCGATTCATTACTGTGAACGAAACGTGGATCTATTACTTCACATCCGAGACGAAGGAACAGTCAAAACAATGGACTTCATTGGATGAACTAGCACCGAAGAAAATGAAGACTGTAAAGTCGGCCGGAAAGATGATGGCCACAGTTTTTTGGGATGCACGCGGTATAATTCATATTGATTACCTCTCATCGAAGCAAACGATCAATGGCGATTACGCAGCCTTGGACCGTTTTAACAACATTTTAAAGAAAAAAACGTCCCTATTTAACAAAGAAGTACTCTTCCAAAACAATGCATGGGTTCACACGTGCATGGCATCGTTCGCCAAATTCAACGAATTGCTTCCCCATCCAGTATATTCGCCAGATTTAGCCCTCTATTTCTGTTTCCAAACCTGAAGAAATGATTCGGAGAAAAAAGATTCACCACCAGAAAGCAACTCATCACCGAAACAGAGGCTTATTTTGAAAGTTGGACAAATCATATTATTCGGACGGCTTGAAAAAGTTGCAGAATTATTGGATCAAGTGTATCGAAAAGAGATTATGTTGAGAAATTAAAATAAATCACGTTTAAATTCTTTCACCCAATTGTATACAGTCGCAAACGCTGCAGATGAACATCCAACTCGGCTTTGATTTCTTTCGGCGTTAAATCTTTCATATATAGATGTTTGATCACTGCATGAAACTCGTTTTTTTCTATTTTGCAAAAAATACAAAAATTGTTCGCTTTAATCGTCTACAGAAATGAAACGTGATGAAATCCGTTTCAAAATTTGACAGTAATCAACTGAAAGATGCTACTTGTCAAAAAATAATGTGATATGACACTGCGAGTGCCCTCTGACAGATTTTCTAAGAACTTATTGACTTGCTTTATTATTTTATTATATTTATTATTTCTTTATTTTTCATTTTTTTCTTCTTTTTTTGGTGCTTTTGAAATTTTTTAAATTAAATCAAAACTATTATTAACTTCCTCTTGTGTGTATCATTATTGAAAAGAATTTGATAATTCATTCAAATAATCATAAAATAGTTGACACAAAAAATAATTAATTATAATTTCAATTATGTTAAAAAATTTACAAAAATACAATAAAATAATAAGGATTTAAAAAATAAAAAGTACTTCTATAATAATCACAATATCTATAATAATCACAATTAGGAATGCATCGGATCGAAATTATCGGATATTGGATATCTGAAAAGAATGTAACATCCGATCGGATATCTGATATTTCTCGGATATCCAACCGGATTTCAGGATAATATTTAAAAAAAAAAGCTGAATAAAAAAAGAAAAAAGGAAGCAAAAAAGAAAAAAACTTTAAGGGAAAAATAGTAATAATAATTATGATTTTAATGTTATCGTCCGAATTTGATTATCTATAGAGATAACTGTAGAGAAAAAAATTGTAATTTTGCAGTAGTATATAAAATATTATAGCATTATGAGTATGCATATTTATTTTTAGAACATTTATATAATAAAAAATCAACAATTTAATGATATATTATTCAAATATTTATGTTGATAATCACAAATTTGTCGATAATAATTTTTTAATTACCCCCTAGTCATCAAGGCCCTATTTGTATGAACGAAAATTTGTCTAGGCTTGATGGTCTTTAATAGTATCTCGTCGGTGGCATTTTATTCTTTTTTAGTATTCAAATTCAATGAAAAACAAAAATAAATGATGCATCAAGTGCTTTATGTGTAATTCAGAACAGCTTTATATCCTATTCCTGTTTACGCCTAATGAATAATAAAAATAGAATGACATGATAGCGCTGATTTTGTTGATATCGTTATACCGAATGCAGCCTTAGCTGAGCTTCTTGTAAAATTTATTTATTTTATTTTATTTTTTATCTCCCCAATGTGAAAAGAAAAAGAGGAAAAACGAATTGTGTACGTTCAGCTGAAAAAATAGATGCATCAATGACGCAAACTTTCAATATAAAATTTCTATCGGATATATTCCCGATTGGATATTAATAATATCCAATTATCGGATAATAAAAAAGTGCCGGACAGTACTGGATACTTTTAAAATATCCGATGTATCTCTATTCTCTAGTCACAATCTTGACTGGAAAAAAAATTTGAGTCTATTGGCAACTAATGTAGAATCAAATTAAAAGATATAAATTTATTAATAAACACATTAAAATACACAATATTAAGAATCTTTATTTTAGACCACATATGAAAACACAAGTACTAGAAATTATATGCCTATGAAGCTGAATCTTTACCATAATGTTTAAATAATTCAATGTGAATTATATATATATATATATATATATACTCTGCATGTGAGAAACA
>NW_017259556.1:1230587-1236001 GCF_001594045.1 Atta colombica
CTATTCGAATGCATGCCAAATTAGTTTTACGGACTTATAAACATAATCAAACTACTGTAATAACATCACGAATTAAATTAAATTGACAAGTAATTTTTGATAATAATTTGATGCTCAATCAGGTATATATTAGAAAGCTGTTAATGTGCCGAATAATTCTAAATAAATTTATTACGAAAAATATTAACTCGGTCGAGAGTCGAATCTGGATTCCGTATGAGTGTCCTAAGCCTTTAGACTACAAAATACAATAACTTTTTTGACAACAATCTGCATTTATTACGCAAATGTAGATGAAGAAATATAGATCTGAACATAATTTTAATTTTTATTGGACCAAAATACTCCCAATAATGTGAATACTCAAATTAGCTGCTAGAATAATACAGTTTTTTGCAATATTATCATTATGCTTAATTAAGCATTCTAGATAATTATTTTGATGATGGTATAAGAACAAAATTATTTTCAGATCTATATCTAGACAAAAAAGAAAGGTTATTTCCTTGATCAATTCTAAAATAGAATAAGTTTCGACTAACACGAAAATATTTCGAAAAGTAGAATTTATATCATATTAAATAAAATCGAATAGTATATATATTATCGTACTGTAGAAAGAAATCGTGTATGTTATTACCATAAAGATAAACCTAAAAGTTGTTAAGTAAGATATCGATCTTATTTTATCTTAAGATATCCCATTAAGTAACAAAAATTGTACTATTATTGTAATATTTAAATTGCACATATAATTATTGGGAGTTCAAATTAGTTCGGTCCATTTCCCTAAAGATGGCTCCAGCTGTTATGAATGGTTCACAGTGACAGCTGATTTTGATAATATTCAGATTATATCGCTTTGAATTTCATACAAAAACTTTGATTTTTACTGTATTAGAAATTTTGTGTTAACCAAGCAGCATTTGCGGGAGATTTTGATTTTCTGCTTTAATTGGAAGAAAAGTGCGGCTGAAGCCCATCGAAGTTGCTTGTCGAAATTTATGGTGACACTGCCTCAACTGTGTGATAAATCATGTAGGGAATGGTTTCAACGTTTCAAGGATGGAGATTTCAGTGTTGAAGATAAACCTCGCTTTGGACAGCCAAAAAAATTCGAAGACAAAGAATTAGAGGCATTACTCGAAGAAGATCAGAGTCAACCGCAAGAGAAGCTTGCAGAATCATTGGGGGTAACTCAACAAACCGTTTTTGATTGAGAGCCATGGGAATGATTCAAAAACAAGGAAATTGGGTGCCTTATGAACTGAAACCGAGAGATGTTAAAAGGCGATTTTTCACTTGCGAACAGCTGATTCAAAGACAACAGAGAAAAGATTTTTTGCATCGGATTGTGACTGGAGATGAGAAGTGGATATTCTACGACAACCCCAAGAAGAAAAAATACTACTAAATCTGATCAATCGTTGCCATCAATCTCAACATCAACACTATGGTCAAACATTCATGGTTCGAAGATCATGCTCTGTATCTGGTGAGACCAAAAGTCTTGTTTATCTATGAGCTGCTGAAACCTGGCGTTTCCATTACGGGCGATCGGTATCGGCTACAATTGATTCGTTTGAGCCGTGCATTGCGAGAAAAACGGCCAGAATACGAGCAAAGACATGATAAAGTTATTCTTCTTCATGACGCTCGGCTTCATCTCGCTAAAGTTGTAAAAAAATATTTGGAACCGCTCAAATGGAATGTTTTACCGCACCCGCCGTATTCTCCGGACATTGCTCATTCTGATTACTGGTTGTTCCGAAGGATGCAGCAAGTCATCGGTTCACTTCTTTCGCAGAAATCGAAAATTGAATCCAAAATTGGATCGCCTCCAAAGACGAGTCATTTTTTCGAGATGGAATTCGAAAATTGCCTGAGAGATGGGAAAAGTAGTAGGATGGACAATACTTTAATTGATCTGTTCATTCATTTTGTTTTGAAATAAATGCATTTTTAAACACAAAAAACGGACCGAACTAATTTGTACTCCCAATAATTGATAAGCATATTCATTATTCAAAGTTATAGAAATCAAATGATTATTATTTTTTTTTATCGAACTCTTCAATTTAAAAAAAATCTCTTCCAATAATACGGCTCTTATAGCTCAATTCCTGGGAATTATCTCGATATCTTATTTAACAACATATGGCGCTATCAGAGGTTCAACGAGAGGCACGCGAATCCGAGCGAATCTGTTGGACCTGTGGTGGTCTCTACAAACGCTTTATGCACAAATATGCAGGATTAGGAAGTAACGTTACATATAATAACGATTTATTTGTAATCGTTACTTTTTTTTTTTAGTAGGTAACGATTTGATAACGTTTTTTTTTATTGATAATGAAAAAGTAACGATATTAAATTTTCTTTAGTAACGAGTTATGAAATTGAGCCTGTTATCTCTTGTATCGTTACTTTTTTATAGGTCACGGCCGTAAAAAAAAATAAGGTTAATAAATAAAGTATTTTTTGTCTACTTTTGTTTCGTTCATTATTCTCGCTTTAATATAAGAACTAAAAACTAAAATATTATATAATAAAATACGATATAATTAAACATAAAACATACATATGTAAAATATTAATAAAATATTAATGTAAAATATTAATAAAAAATGAAAATGTTAAAGATAAATAGCTCTCCAAATATCTTAATCTTTCTGTTAATTTACATTCTTAGTATTCTGTCTTAGAAACCTGTTTTAACAATAGGTAATTATGCAAAAAACGAGTTTATTCATTGATTTTGATGAAATTAGGATCATTCGATGCGTTTTTGCACAAAATAAATGAATCTAATAGATTTCCTAACCTCTATAATTATCTTTAACTTTAGCACTTAATATCTCGGCTCATAGGACAGAGCGACACTTATTTTTCTGCCAGATTCATTTCGTGCAAAAATACGTCAAATGATCCTAATTTCATCAAAATCGGTGAATAGGCCCGTTTTCTGCATAATTACCAGGTATATAAATATGAAACCGGATTTTTTTAATAGAAAATTTACGTTTATTGCATGAAAATGATAAAAAATGTTTTATTCGAAGTATTGTCCGTCGGGCAATAGCTATACATTTTTTCCACCAGTTTGACAATTTGTGGATGCCACGCCAAAAAAATTGTTGCTCTTTTGAGCCAAACCAGTCATCTAGTCATTTTCGTACATCTTCATAAGAAGTGAAGCGCTGCTGAGCAAGTGCGTGTCCCATCGATGCAAATAAGTGGTAATCGGACGGAGCCAAGTCTGGTGAGTAAGCCGAAAGTATTTCCCAACCAAATGCCTCAATCGTTTCCTTGACCAGTTTTGCTGTAATGGTGCATCATGAAGCAAAATCATTTTGTGTTGTCTTTTTTGATATTCCGATCGTTTCTCACATAAAGCTTGATTCAAATTGATCATTTGTTATCGGTAGCGTTCAGTATTAACGGTTTCGCCAGGTTTTAGCAGCTAATAATAGATCACACCTTTTTATCCCACCAAACACAGATCATTGTCTTCCGTCCATAGCGATTTGGCCTTGCAGTCGATGTCGATGGTTCGCCTGGAATTACCCATGATCTTTTACGCTTAGGATTCTCAAAATATATCCACTTTTCATCGCCAGTCACAATTTGATGGAGAAATGACTTTCTTTTGTACCTGGCGAGCAGCATTTCGCAAGTGGTTTTCTTGTTGTCTTTCATTCAGTTCATGTGGAACCCATTTTCCCATCTTCTGGATCTTTCCCATGGATTTCAAACATATGGAGACGGCTTCTCGTGCTACATTAAATTGATCCGCGAGTTGTTGTTGAGTTTGAACGTCATCCTCATCCAACAATGTTTGCAATTCGCTGTCTTCAAACTTTTTCGGTGGTTTTCCACGTTCTTCGTTTCTCACATCAAAATCGCCACTTTTGAATTTTTTAAACCACTCGAAGCACTGTGATTTACCAAGAGCATGCTCACCTTAAGCTTCGACAAGCATTCTGCGATGCGATTCTGCAACAATTTTCTTCAAATGATAACAGAAAATCAATGCTGTTCGCAAATCGTAGTTTCCAGGCACAAAATTCGAGATGTTCAAAGCTATTACAAACTGTTGTATGAAACTTGTATTGTTGTGAGTTGAAAATCTTTGTCAGATGTCAGATGAAGGAAATGGCGTCAATAGCGCCGTCTAACGGCAATTACATTGACAGCTATTGGTAAATTCCGGTTTCATATTTACATACCTACAAAAAAAGTAATAAAAAGTAACGATTTTTTTATCATTACTTTCAAGTATCGATAACACGTTACTTTTTAGAATCGGTAACGGGGAAATGGTAACGAATTGTTTTTTTATCGCAAACATCAGTAACGCGCGATAACGCGTTACTTTTAAAAAAACTTTTTCAACTCTGCAAATCTGATAGCAATATGATAGCAAATTTATTGTTTTTGATATGTTTTTTCTTGTCTTTCATATGTTCCAATATTCATATGTTTCCAATATTTTATCAAGATAATTATACATTATTCGATTACATTTAGTTCTTTAGTAGGACTCGCTATTATATATTTAAACGAAAATACGTTTATACGTTTACCACATCCATCTGAAAAACGTTTTTTTCGAATATTTCACGTTTATTTTTTTAATAAAAAAATTTATTCTTTTATTAAGGAATTTTCCTAGTGTGATAGATTGAAAAAAATCAAAAATTCTTTTTGGTAAAAATGACGTTTGAATATAATAAAAACGGAAAAAATATGTATTGTATATAAAATAATATTAAAACAGTGTATTCAAACAAACGGTTCTAATAAATTAATTTGCTAATTAAATTATACATATCTTTACGTCGACTTGTGTACAACGATTTTAAAGTGTACTAAATGTGCACTAGTTTTGCCAATGAGAAAATTAAAACGCTATTCTTTTAATCGCCACGCTGTATGCTTTGGGTAATGCTAATGCCGGCGGTATGTTAAACTGTGAGCTTACATTCCTCAAAAACATGTTAAATCAACACTCAAATTTATCGAAGTCTAATGACGTCGTCCATTTAAACATAATATTCTTCTATACTTAGTGAAATCGAAACCATAATTGTCAATAACATTTAGCTGAAAACGTAATTTTTGTCACGTGAATTTTCAATTTAGCACTCAACTTTGTTAATAACTTTTTAATTAATCTGCTGTCAAACTTTTCAAAACTTTAATTATTAAACTAAAGATATTCAAACGAAAAATTAACTTGTTTCGGAATATGCAAACGAAAATCTTTCAATTAAGATCATTTCGATCCAATTTGCTCGAAGTTGGGGGGCTAATGTGAAGTTAGCCCCTTCCCCCAAAATTGTTTTTTAATTAACTTCTTTACCAGAAGTGTGCAAACGAAAATTCGAAATATGCATATATATATATATATA
>NW_017259556.1:1236019-1252082 GCF_001594045.1 Atta colombica
TATATATATATATATATATGCAAACGAGGAACTATAGAAATCAAATGAACTATAGAAAGTTGAGGGAACAACCAATCCCCAACTCCCAAGACTCGCGCGCCAAGGTAGGCATATACACTTTGCAGTATAATAGGTCGGGCGAGCGCGCTATTCGGCTAGCTTTAAGGATTAATATCTCATTAACTATTGGGGAAATTTAGTAGAGGACTTTTCGACTTAGTCGACTTAGTCCGCTCTATCTGTCTATGAAATATTTAGCGATTTCCAGACACCCTGCTTGTATATATATATATAAAAGCGGACTAAACTGAGTCGAAAAGTCCTCTCCTATTTTGTAAATTTTAAACAATTAATTATTATGCTTAAGTATATCAATAAACAGAACCTTTCTTTACATTTTCATATCAATAATAATTATATATGTTGTATAATTTTTTTTTAGTAAATAAAGATAAAAATTCAGATTAGATGAGCATTCCCCAATGACCTTGACCTTGACATATGTTGCTAAGGTCATAATCGTGAGTGACTTCCAAAAAGATTATCCATTTTGCGTACATATTTTTTAATGCAACTATGTGCTTTCTTTACACCAATTAATTCATCTCATTATTCTGTTCATAAAAGTATTAAAGTACAATTATCAAAAAGTTAATAGTTTACGAGTTATTTAATATTTTATATCAATATATGTCACAAAGCATAAAATATCTCATAAATTATTGGTTTGACATTATTACCTTAATACAGAATAGTTAGAGGAATTATATTATGTAAAATATTGACATAGTTCCATTTTTAAAAATGGAACGAAGGTGATCTTTAAATCCTCTAAGCTTCCACTTGGAAAAAAATGTTCATTGTCACATGATGCTCCTCTTTTTCTATCTCTAAAATTGTGAATATTATTCGGATGGCCAGTCTTAGGTAAGACACCCTATATATATTTATGATAATTAAAAGAGTAAATGGCACTAATAACGCGTGTTTTTTTAAATATTAAACTATAAAGATATGCGAAACAAATAAAATCAATTTTTAATTTTATAAAAAAAACATTAAGATATTCAACAAGACTTTTCATGGAATGAAAAAGATGAATGTGCTAAATATACGTATTATAAATTTATTCTCATTTAAATATGTAATGTAATAACCTAACTTAAAACAAGTATATTCAGAAAAATGTTTCTAATAAACGGATATATGCTAAGTGGATACACGCTAATTATACTTACAAGTAAACGTTTTACTGAAAGTGAATATAAACAGATAAACGTTTCACGTTTATATCTTCGTATATCTTCAAAAAAAAAAGGAATAAAATCAAAGCCCTACTCTTTAGTATAATATATAATTTTTATACATCTTGTAATTTCTTCTATCGAAAAACAGCCAAAATTTAATGTTTTCCTTTTTAAATAGATACTTTAGTAAAATTATTGTTTCTGTGTAAGTGCGAGGAAAATATCTAATAAAGATTATAATTTTTAACTGAGCGATATACACAATTTTTATTGAATTCTATGATTTTTCGGTTAAAACTTCAAAATACAATAATCTTTTGAAAAATTTACAATTTTATAATTGTCGATACAACCTCTATTTTTACAACCTCTATTTTTACGGTTAATATTATATGCATTTTAATTTATAATATATATGCTTTTTAATTTCTATAATAAAGAAAATCGAAAAAATGCCGTAGTGTTATATAATTGTATTGATTGTAGAGTCACGGTGATCAGATGCCATATCGATGCAGTTGGTGTAACAGATTATTCAAACACAAGCGCAGTCGGGATCGTCACGTGAAGTTACACACCGGAGACAGGCGATACCGCTGCTCGAAATGTGAAGCCGCCTTCTCTAGAAGGTAAGCGCAAATCTAATCTCTAAAGTACTTTACTATTAACTACCAAAATTATCAAGCGAAGACTCATAGAAATCATAAACTAACTCAAATTTTAAACCTTCTCTCTAAAACGTTTAGAGTGAAAACTCACTCTGAAAAGTGCAGGAATCTCACTTTCGAAGATTGAAAATTGAATCACTTTTTTTAAGATTGGCTCAATTTTCACTCTTTAGAAAGAGATTCCATTCTAAAGAATTTACATATTCCGATTCCCGATCGGACGAATTAAAGAACTTTAATCCTTCCAAATCTTTCTGGCACGTCGATCAACAAATGATCTGATTTATGAATTATGTCATAAAACATACGCATACATACGAACACAATCAGTAAGGATCATCAAAATGTAAAAGAAATAATCGCGCTGGCGCAGCTATAAACGCAACAGTGGTTGAACGAGACGCTGTCTCGACGGGATGCTGCCGGTTATCGGTGCGCAACGTGCAGGGCCCAACGGGGTCCGTCCCATCGGCTGATTTCAAGGGACCCCGATCCAACGGATGACAAATGAGTAATGATCACACGACGATCGCGGTCCCGGGTGGCATTAGTCAAGCTTACTCTCTTACGTGGGCATTTTTTTTCTTTCTTTCCTCTTCGTTCCCTTCTCGTTGCCTAGATGTTTATTCTCCTCTTTCTCACGCATAATTCTTTCCTGCACGCACGCATGTACATACGCACGCATACTCGGCATTGAATCGTCCTGTGCATATTGAAATGCTAAGCTGGCCCCGCGCGCGAAGCACCTTTTTCTAACTTGACACACGTGTGTATGCACGCGTGTGCGCTCGTATATAAGTGGGCCCTCGCGGGGCCCCGGGTGAGCGGATAGGTAGGACGTATAGGTGTTACAGGACAACAGGTAGAACATTAGTCAAGTGCCTTGTTGCCGCTCGTCCGCCTTCGCCGGCCGTTAAAGTCGCGCTCGCGACCGATAAATCTCTGCGCGAATCCATTTATCATCAGCTTTCCTTCGTGCGAAGAAATTTAAAATTTCGCGATTGCTTAGCAACTAATTTATACTATAAATTAATTAAAATCTCTAACTTTCGATAGATTTGATTTTTATTTTTATATTTTACTTACAATTGTGCATTATTAATCCGAGAATAATCATCTAGGATAGTTTTATTCAGCAGCGAGAATAGGTGATATATGTTATCAAATATATTGTTTAATATATTATCTTTCTTTTTTTAATCATTATTCTTTATAAATCTTTAAATCTGCAATTCTATTAAATTCAATAAAAAAGCATTATATTAATTACAATTGTTATTTTTTTAGAAATATTGTCATAATAAGCTGTTTAATGTATTTATTCGTTTAATACTTTAATTATTGCTTTTACATTTTTTTTTTTCAAAAAATTGTGAATCATAAAATTACGATTTACGAAATTACGAACATAAAATTACAATTAATTATCCAAGTTCTCAAACATTAATAAATCGATAAACAATCAATAATATACAATATATTTTTTATTGGTACATAAAAACTCAAGTGATACATCACGTTTACATATAAATAAATCAAATGACTATTCTCGGTTTAATTAAAATCAACGATAAAGAAATGATCGATCGCTTTCTACGAAAAGAATGATTTTGTTGAAGTATTTAAAAATTTAGATACAAATCTGAAAATAATTTTTTAGGATCATCAAGATAATTATGTAGAAAATTTGCAAAAAGTTTTGTTTTTGTAGCAACCTGCTTAAACATAATAATTTTCCGACATAACAATTTTGATAGTGCAATAAATTATTTACTTCCAGATTTGTATCTCTATAGCTAAATTTTTAGATACTTCAACAAAATCGTTATTTTTCTGTACAAACTTTTTGTATCTATTTATAGACTTCTTTCTTTTCTGAAGCTTTCCGACTGAAAATATTTTGATAAAGTCCTAACAGGTCTTTGCTCCTCACTTGTCAGCCGCTATTATAATCGCACAGTCAGATCTTTACGCCACGTCTCTATTCGTCCTCCCACCTTAACTGTCGGTTTGGGTGACCCAACAAAAGGGTGAAAATCTCTATGGTTCTCACGCCAAGTGTTCAGCGCGAGAGAGATCTGATCTTGGCTCTTAACCGAGACTTTCGCTTATGACAGATTATAAACACGCAACAATGTATCATTTCGATCGTATCATTATACTCCTCTCGAGGATAATTTCCAATAAGGTTAAAACATTAGAAATCTATTCATACAGTTTGAAAAACGAAATCTAATCCAGCAACACTTTGGGAAAGTATCTTATTTGTTACTCATTTTTAATTTAAAAAATTTTCTTTTTCCACAAACTTCTCAAGAGAAAGTTCCTTTTCTTCAAAAAGTGGTACAACTAAAAGAATTAAGTTCTTCAGAAAAAGGGAAAATTATACAATATTTTTCAACTTGACAGAAAATTGATTAGTTAAAAATCAGTAAAAAGAATATATTCCTAACATAACAATTAAATGTCATTTTTGTTATTTGTCATTTTATTTTCGTTTTACAATCCTTAAAAACCATCCTTTTTAAGATGTGACGATTTTTATCATTTTTTTGTGAAATTAGTTCCATGATGTAATATAAAGAAGAGGTGTTTATGAGATACACCAAATTTGGATCCGTTCTGCACATATGGCGTCGGAACAAGTCGCTTCTATATTGGAAAATAATGAAAAAAAACTGACGTCACTTGTAATATGTTTTTGTAAAAAATGGTTGCATGCAGCGTTAAGGAGTATAAAAACTGCAGTGAAAATGCGAAAGTAAAAAAAATAAAATTTTGTTCGTTTCCAAAAGACAGTGACATTGCGGCAAAGAGAATGAAAGAAGATTAACCTCAAGAGCGGTAAATATAATATAAATTAAATGTAAATTAAATATAATATAAATTAAATGATTAATATTTACAAATTTATATTATTTTGTTTTTTTCTAATAAATTTTGATAAAGTATAATATTTTATTAATTTTTTTTACTCTTTTTATATGTATAAATAATTTAATAATATTATTATTATTAACCAGAGGAGATTTAATAATTATTATTAAATTATTAATAAAAGGTATAATAGTAGTTCTCAAAATAAAATCATTAATTATCATTTCCTTATTTCAAGATGAATAATCGATCACTTGTATAATAAGTGATAAAGTATATGCTATTGTTCTACATTAATAATATCAACCTAATATATGAAAATCTTTTAATAATAAGAAAAGCTAATTTATGATTTTTTTAAATTAAGAGATAACATTGATTGCTAATTTTTAATTATGAATCATAATATTAATATTTTATTATTAGAAGATGCAAGTAATTTAATGTTTTATGTTCAATGATTATTGATAACTTGGTAACATTGCATTCTGAAAATGAGGTTGGCATTCCTACTCGAGTTGCATACTAGTAATTGACTAGTGCCACTAGTAATTGATAATTAATTGGTTAAAATATTATTTTCATACACGTATTTTACAGTTAAAAACATAACAAAAACATTATAAGCACATATATTCAATCATCATACATGTGTCACAAGATGAAGCAAGCCGTATCTAACCTAATGTCGAAAGTCAAGCGTTGCCAAGTTTTCCGCGTATATTTTTTTAATTGCTTAAATAAATATGCTTTTATAAGGTTTTTGCTTCTATACAAATAAATTACACAATAAATAGAATTAAAATTCTTGCAAGGATGTAAAAAAAGGTTTGTTCTAACTATATATATATATATATATATTTTTTATGTGATTCGAAGCATTATATCACTCATTCAATGCATTTGCCATAAGACACCGTACATAAAACTTTAACTTTAGCTCTTTCTTTCTTAAAAATTACACGGTCAGTCGATTTGAAATTAGTATAATATTCCCAGCAAATATAGATATATCTCACATAATTCATACATTATTTTAATTTTTTGTAACAGTTATGTCAAAAGTTACATGAATTTACAGAGAATGTTCTCAAATTTGTCGTCCCATTTTACCTGTAGTAGTTACATAATAGTGCATTAAATATGATTTAAATGGCGACAAAGTTGATATATAACAATCTATGTATTGAGACAAAATGCAACATTTATGCAATACAAAATTTATCACTGTGTATGTGTCATCACAAATAGGTAAAATGTTATTTATTTGTTATTTATTGACTCGATTTCTTTGATTTGAAGAAGTTTTTTGGTTATTTCTTGCTATTAGAAAAAAAGTAGTTCATTACAGTTTTTCAACTTATTTTAAATGAAAGAAATATGTGTTTAATATGTAACAAAATATTTTTTAAAAAACTATTTTTTTATGTAATAAAAAGATCACGATTATATCTTAACAAAAAAATAATTTTCTGTTGTTATTTACTTTTATTTTTTCAATTCAATTTATTATTTACTGTTTTGCATCTATATTCTTGTTTACTAACTCTCTCTTATTAACTATAATAAATTATTAAAAAATCACATCGCCACCAAGATTTAAATCCACGATCCCTAGAACATTAGCCTAAGAAATAAAGTAATCAGTATCGCTAGCAAATAAAGTTTATTCAAAATATAGGTTAGATTCTATATAGTTTGCTTCTATTATGCTATTAGTTAAATATTTTTATGCAGTTAGATAATACAATATATTCGATTGTCATATCAATTTTTCCTTTATAGATATAAAAATATAAAGGATAGGTATTTAACATAAGTAAATTATTATCATTTCCTAATAAGTGAATAAATACCAGCATATTATTTCGTTTCCATGTAATATTTCTTTATTGAATAATCAGAAATAATTTGTAGTAGTACTTATTGATCAATTGTTTCCTTCAATTTTCTTGAATCACATTTATTGTTCCTTGATTTCTTTATATAACAAATTCTTATTTCTCTCAATTCTTTAAATAAATGTCACTGTGAAAAAGTGACGTATAATTTATGAAATTAAGTTACATCATAGTGATGTAATTTTATAGGAAAGTACAATCTCTAATTTTAGTGATATAACTGTTATAGACTACAGTATACATTCCTGCAGATGTAACCAAAATATGTATAATTTACATCTTTTTGCATTATGGCTTAGTGCTGTAAATGTATTTTATATTTGTTATGTCTAATTCATAGGTACATGGATATAATTTAATTACATTTAATTTACATAATTATGTTATGTGTTAAATATATAACAAAGATATGTAACAAAATTATCATATAATAAAACTGTATATGTGATAACACAAACTATAGAAATCAGAGCCTTAAACGGTCTGGCTAGGATCTTAAATGCTTGTATGATTCTTGTGTGAATTTATATACTAGTCTCCAAAAACGCATCATGTTTGTTGGGTTAGTTTCGTTTTAAATAATATTCTGTATAATTTTTAAATAGATCAAAGCATTTTGATTTTTCGATCGTACCTCCTTAAATTATATACATTTTGGGTACTGCAAATAAAAAACACTGATTGGCTGATATATTAATTGATATGACCAGGTTCCGCCATTCTTATTGATTGATTATCTTTTTGCGCAATAGTACACTTCTTTTTCTTATTATACTATGGTTATTCCTTGTTAATGATTGATAAAATAATGCTATTCCAAAATAAAATACAAGTATTCGCTTGTGCAAAGTAATATAAAAGTGATTTCAATAATCAATTCAGGTAATTTAAAAAATTCAGGTTAATTTAAAAAATGAGCAATATTATTAGGTAAATAAAAATTTTTACAATTAAATTTATTGAATTACGTACATATGTTGATAGGATAATATTTACTTAAATTATTCACGATAACAGCTCGAAAATCATACTTTTTGAATCGTGTCACTTTTGAAATAGGGAACGACATATTTGCTTTAAGATAGCTTTAAGTCACATTGAATTATTGTCTTAACTTGTTGTCAAAGTCAAGTTCGGTTCAATCGAAATCAATCAAAGAATTTAACGTATTGGGAATAAGTAAGTTTTCGCCGTTTGCAAAAGACGGCGCCACTAATAAACTATAGTTAAAATTGTTTGATGTAAAACGACATATCATAAGGATATTGGACATCCAACACCATAATCCTGAAATATTAGCGATTTTGTATCAGCATCATATATTTTTTTTTGTACGAAAATGTCGAGCCGAATAAGCGTCATTTGCGGGAACTTCTGATTTACTTCTTTAATTTGAAGAAATCCACAGTTAAGGCTCATAGATTGCTTGTAGAAACATATGGTGATGCTGCTTTAAGTGAGAGAAGTTGTCATGAGTGGTTTCAAAAGTTTAAGAACGGTGAATTTGACGTCGAAGACAAAGAACGTAGCGGAAGGCCGAAAGTGTATGAAGACGCGGAATTGGAAGCATTATTGGATGAAGATTCGTGCCAAACGCAAAAAGAACTTGCACTTACATTAGGAGTGACTCAACAAACAATTTCATATCGTTTGAAATCATTGGGAATGATTCAAAAGCAAGGAAATTGGGTTCTATATGAACTGAAGCCGAGAAACGTTGAAGCCGTTTTTCACATGTGAAATGCTGCTTGCCAGGCATAAACGAAAGGGTTTTTTGCATCTAGTTTTTGCATATAGTCACTGGTGATGGATCCACTTCCTACTGATAATCCAAAGAAGAGGAAATCATGGGGACCACCTGGCCATGCTTCAACATCGACAGCCAAACCGAATATTCATGGTAAAAAACTCATGTTGTGTATTTGGTGGGATCAGCTTGGTGTCGTGTATTATAAGTTGCTCAAACCGAACGAGACCATTACTGGGACTCTCTACCGAACACATTGATGAGATTGAACCGAGCACTCAAGGAAAAACACGCCCACTACTACTCCAGGCATGACAAAATTATTCTCCTGCATGATAATGCTCGATTACATGTTGCGGCGCCGGTCAAAACCTACTTAGAAACACTCAAATGGAAAGTTCTACCCCACCGGCCGTATTCTCCAAATATTGCTCCTTCCGACTACCAGTTGTTCCGATCATCGATATCGATGACGCATGGCCTGTCTGAGCAGCACTTCACATCATATGAAGATACCAAAAATTGTATCGATGATTGGATAGCCTCAAAAGATGAAGCGTTCTTCCGACGCGGAAGATCCACATGATACCAGAAAGATGAGAAAAAGTAACGGCTAACGATGACCATTACTTTGAATAAAACATTATGTACCGTTCTGTCACAATAAATGCTTAATTTTTGATAAAAAACGGCGGAAACTTATTTGTACTTCCAATATCTTAATGAATAACTTCTCACGACTGTTTTTACTCTCATGGAATGCGGCAGCGAGATTGCATTTTGTCGATAGTTTCTCATGGATAGTTTCTTCATGGACGCCAATCCGAATTCGATCTCATAAGGGAAGTTACTCAAATGTCCAATTAGTTTTAAAAAAAGTAATGGCTAGAAGTTATAGTATCCTACTTCCTAACTAAAATAAGTATCATTCGCTGGAAAATTTAATATTCGTTAGAGGAATGAATTCAAAATCCACTATAAGCAGCTCCGAAAATGAGTTTAAAAAATTTCATTTAAACTCACTTTCGGAGCCGCTTAAAGAGGATTTTAATTAATAGACGATAGGATAGTACAACGTCAACATTATTTTTTCAAAATTAATTGGACATCTGGATAATTTCCTTTGCTAATTTCAGTTACCGAATCAGTTACCGAATCAGTTACCCTCTTGTTCCTTTTTCCCACCGTATTTTTTTAGTTAGCGCCGCCTATTTATTATCTAATTTGCATTAATCTAATTTCGATTTAAAAAAATGTATAATTTTTTACACAACCCATTAGTTAAGTATTGATGAAAGTATTGTATATGGTACAAAGTATGCGTTTGCATGAAAAGAACAAGTTTATGCTGAAATATTTAACTAAATTTAGACCTAAAAATTATTAGGCCATCAAAATAATTATGTAAGGTGATAATACTGCAAAAAGTTTTGATATTCTAGCAATTTGTTCAATTGATAATACTGCAAAAAGTTTTGATATTCTAGCAATTTGAGCGTCTATATTGTGACAGTTCAACAAAATTATTTTTAGATCTGCATCTAGCTAAATTTTTAGATACATAAACAGAAGTTTTGCTATCTAAAAATTTAGTTAAATACAAACGAAATAGTTTCTTTTGCCTACAAATCGATAATCTATAGCATCGTTTGCCTACATCACTTTTTCCGATAGTTTGCGCACAAAAATTATTGCCTACAACTCGATTGCTTATATGCAAGCACTTCTGCGCACAAAGAAAAACAGAAACAAAGTCACATTTGCCTACATGTATTATTGTCTATAATTGTTTGATTGCCTATAAATGAATTATTATCTACAGCTCGATTGCCTACATGTATAAGTATTATTGCCTACAGCTCGATTGCATACATTATCTGCATTAAAAACACGAATTCTCTGCTTTAAAACACAAATTCTCTGCTTTAAAAATACAAATTATTTTCTTACTTAACTTAACTTTAATTTTATATTTGTACCCAAAAGTGCTTGTAGACAATCGAGCTGTAAATAATAATGTATATATAGTCTAGAGACTAACTCCTAGAGAAAAGAAAGAGGGACAAAAAGTCAATATTAATCGTCATAATCAAATTTTAATAAATTAATAATTTTTTAGACTTATTAATGAAATATGAACATTATATTATTACATTGATAAATAACTAATAACACTTAATTAATAGCATCATATAAATCACAACTACAATTGCATCAAGTTATGAAATCACAAAAATGTATCACATTTTATGTTTTAAAATTGTACTTTTGTACGCTATATATTTTACGAATAATTTTTAAGTTTTTAAATAAGAAATTATAAAATTCTTCGTTAAATCAAAATTAAATTTTACACTGAGCATATCAGATTATAATGTTTTTATTAATAATTGTGTTTTTTCAAAAGTCCATAAGTAATTAAAGAAAAACATTGTTTGACACAGGCATTTATCCCTGAAAGACAAATGCAACGATTATTTTCAAATTCTGTCAATGTAATGCATAGTAAAATGTTGAAATATTTCAACTCATCGCTGATCAACTTGTTTATTATTATTATAATACAGGCTGCATTCCAGGAATGTATTTTTAACGCTATCAACGTTTTCCTTGTTATATATATTCAATGAAGATAGAACGCACATTAGTGCTGATTATAAAATCACTAGCTCTATAAAGTGCTGCAAACTCCATTTTCATGCGAAATACGGCTCGATTTCGAATTTATGCATTTGTATTACGTGCTTTATTTGGGAAAATGAAGTTGTCAAGTATGTAAATCAATGTTTTTTAGTTGTAATTAGTTTATTTATGAACAAAAAATATGTACGAATGCTCAATTTATGTGTTCTTTAGTTTAATACGGATTTACAATATTTGTTATAGAAGTTTTGTGCATAAAAGTGCACGAAGGATACGTGTAAGTACAGTTCAGAACTGTTTAGGAATACGAAAGTATACATTACAGATGTGATCACCATGAGCTTGAGCATTTTTAAGAAATTATTCGGCCGAGACAAACGTATTTTTGCCTTGATCCGGGTTATTTTTTAAAAGTGACTGCAATCGTAGATTTAGTCATGTATTTAACTGCCCAATTGACAATGTGGACCCTGGTATACTTCAAATCATGTATTATGTGCACTTCGGCCATTTTTTATGATATTTCTGAAATCAATTGCACTTTATAATCTAGTAACTTTAGCTGATTAGCGCTGAAAGCGCGCTCTCAGATCGCAGATACAATGATATCAGATACACTTACTAAATGACAGTTCAATATGTGACGCTTGCAACGTCATAATTGCATTTGAGATGTATCTCTTAAAAAAGAGAGACAATTTGTGATTAAAGTCTTAATTTAGAACAAAATTTGAGCGTGTTGTAAATAGAGATGAAAGATTAAAATTAGGAATTGTCCCTCCCAATTTAGGACGATTGGTCACTAGAATGTATAGACAATCAAATATACAATATGTATAATAACATGTAAGCAAATGTGATTTTCTGAAATTTTTACTTGTGCGCATAAGTGCTTGCATATAAGCAATTGAATTGCAGGCAATAATTCATGTAGACAATATATATAAGCAATAATACATATATGTAGGCAAACTTTGTTTATAAAATTTTAGTTGTGTGTAAATATGAATATAGGCAAATGATGCTGTAGGTAATCAATATATAAACAAACAGGATCCTCCCGATATAAACCTAAAAATAATTTTGTTGATTTATCAAAATACTTATGTAGAACGTTCAAATTAATTATTTAAAATGTCACTTTTTGCAGCACTACTCTTCATACAATATTTAAGATTTCTACGTAATTATTTTGATAATCCAACAAAATTATTTTCAAATTTCTGGTTAATTTTTTAGTAATTTGTAACTAAATTTTTAGTTATTTCGACAAAATTCATGTAGTTCTATTCATGTCATAAATTGATAAATGATATTAACTATTTCAAAAAAACCAATGAAAAAATATATAAATCGAAATTAGATGATTTATAGAACAAACAAACGACTTTTTACTGTATTTAAATCTTTACAAAACAAACGTTTCGAGATTGATGAAAATAGAAATTGAGAATGTTGTTGCACCCACGAATCACTATGACTTCGAACTGTCGAGGGTGAAGTTTAACGGACCATTTATTTCATTTCCTTACAGCTCAAATGCAATTCTTCTTCTTCTTATATAATGATTGCTCGTCTTTATACACTTGAATTTTCATTCTTGCAAGGATTAAACAGTCAAATCATTACAAAAGTTCTATGTCACTTTCTTTTTTGGCTAAATTTTGGAAATTATAATAAGTAATTATTTTGAAATTTATTTTTTTCGAAATAATAGAAATTACAAATAGCATGAAATTAAAGTCTATTTTTCGAGAATTTTTAAAGACACGAATAAACTTTTATGAAATCTTATTTTTAAAATACCTATTCCAATAAATACTACAGAGTTTATTGGAAAAAAACATTTGAAATACAATATTAAATAATTCTATTATTGAGCTTTAATATCTTATTAATCTTGGACAAGCTAAATATGATAATTTCATATAAGAAAATAGTTTTTTGTCCTATCTACTCTTTCTTACATTTTATAAACTGATATAGACAGGCAAAATGTAAAATACGTTGAAACGATATATTATTGCACAATCTGCAACATTAAAAATATGATAAATATGCACATTAGAGGAACCCCTCAGTGACCTTGATCTTGACATATGTTGTCAAGATCATAACTCTGAGAGAAAGTTTTAACCGTCGGACGGTACTCATTAAAAAGTTCTAAACAAAAAAGTTTAAGAATGTCTCATTTCTGCCATATAAAACTAAAATTTTTAGCTTTAAAATAAATTTTTTGCTCTAAAAACATTTTTTTATGTATTTTTTGTTCTTAAAACAGAAAATTTTAATATAATTTTTTGGAACGACTCTTCAATTTAAAATGAAATATGTACGAAAATCGTCGTATGGATGTAAGGCACTAGATATAGTATATAGGTATTTTCATTCGCCATTTTGGTTCCACTTGATTGATAGATTATAGTACGATTGTGACAAAAATAAATGTTAAGAAGAGCCCACTCATCTCAAATTTTTTAAAAATATCCTGAATGCGTTAAAAATATCCTTAATGCGTTTTTGTATAAAGATTTGATAAGAAAAAAGTGTGTAGTAAGAGCTCTATTCCGCGAACCGAAATACATTAATTTTCAAAGTCGATGACTATTCAATCATTTAGGTTAAGAAATCTGTCATAATAAAGCATAGTGATTCACTATGCTTTAAAAACATACATTCTCTGCTAAAGTGAATTTATATCTTAAAAGCAAATAAAAGTAAATTTGTGTTTTTAAAGCAGTGAACCATTACTGTGACAGATTCCCTAACCCAAGTCGTCGATTTTAATCCTTAATACACAACTTATTATTATAGGTGTACAACAACGGCTTCCGCCGTTTTCCTATAGATGGCTTTAGCGGTAAGTGGTAGTCGAAATAAATAGATCATAGACATCATACAATAAACTTGGACATCTGTCAACATAACCCCATAGAAACATTAGTCGATTTGTGTCTGCATCATAAAGTTATTCTCGATTGAAAATGTCAGTTTACGAGCCAAATTCTCGTCATTTGCGGGAGATTTTAATTTTTTACTTCAATATGAAGAAATCTGCGGCTGAGGCTCATCGAATGCTCTCAAATATTTATGATGAGGCCGCTATTAGTGAAAGAACGTGTCGTGAGTGGTTTCAACGCTTCAAGAACGGTGATTTTGACGTCGGAAGACCGGCATAGCGATGAAAGAGAGAAGGTTTTCGAAGATGCAGAATTGGAGGTATTACTTGAGCAAGACTCGTGTCAAAATCAAGAAGAATTGGCACGATCATTGGAAGTGACTCAACAAGCCATTTCAAAACGCCTTAAAGCCATAGGAATGATTCAGAAGCAAGGAAATTGGGTGCCGTACGAATTGAAGCCGAGAGATGTTGAACGGCGTTTGTTTGCTTGTGAACAGCTGCTTGAAAGGCAAAGACAGAAGGGATTTCTGCATCGCATTGACTGGGGACGAAAAATGGGTTTATTACGATAATCCCAAGCGCAGAAAATCATGGAGAGTTCCCAACCATGCTTCCACGTCAACGGCCAAACCGAATATTCACGGCTCCAAGATCATGCTCTATATTTGGTGGGACCAGCTTGGCGTAGTGTATTATGAACTATTAAAACCGACTGAAACAATCACAGGCGATTGGTATCGAACGCAATTGATGCGTTTGAACCAAGCATTGAAAGACAAACGGCCGCAATACAACGAGAGACACGATAAAGTGATTTTGCAACACAATAATGCTCGACTCCATGTTGCGAAAGTGGTCAAAACATACTTGGAAACATTGAAATGGGAAGTCCTACCCCACCCGCCGTACTCTCCAGACGTTACTCCCTCTGACTATCACTTGTTTCGATCAATGGCACACGGCCTGGCTAACCAGCACTTCCGGTCTTATGAAGAAGTAAAAAATTGGATCGATTCGTGGATAGCTTCAAAAGATGACCAGTTTTTTCGACGCGGGATTCGTACGCTACCCGAAAGATGGGAGAAAATAGTGGCCAGCGATGGACAATACTTTGAATCATAAATGTATAACCAGTTTTTTACAATAAAGCCTCGAATTTCGGGAAAAAAAACGGCGGAAGCAAAAACGTAAACAATAAGCGAATTGATCAATCACAAAGAGTCAGTAAGGCCATACGTAAATCAATCCAATATTGATTTACCTGTTTACGTTTTACAGCTTTAAGTATTTTGTGTACTATAACCCTGTCTCGAACAAATTTTTTCTTAATCTTTTTAACCTTACCTTTTTAATATTACATTACTTGCGTTCTTTTAAATATAATTATTCGCATAGAATCTATTTCATTCTAATACTTCAACATTACATCTCATTGTTTTCTTTGATGTTTTACAGTTAAACAAAGATTGATAACATTTTATTCATCCATTAGATAAAGATAAATGCTAATTTTTTTATTGTGAAATAATTTACTTTAAAAAAATGTCAAGTGTGTGTGTGTGTGTGTGTGTGTGTGTGTGTGTGTGTGTGTGTGTGTGTGTGTGTGTGTGTGTGTGTGTGTGTTCAATTAATTTATGAGATAGAAGTCCTGGACCTTACGACGCGAATAATTATTATTGTAAATGTTAATTAAAAATTTAAACCAAAAATTCTTGATATTTCAATTGTGAATTTTTGTCGTACAACAAATGTGTGCAAGACAAAGTAGACCTCTCTAGCCAATCAACAGACTTGAAAAATTTGTCATACGATAAAAACATTCTAAATGAAATATCATTCCTTGAGTTAAATAATATTTTTATTATTTTTAATTTCCAAGTTTGTCAAAATGTATTATCTTAATTCAAAACATGATATAGTTAAAAAGCAACCACCTCTAATTAATTCTTTGGTAAAAGTTTTTTATGCGTGAATATATATTAGGTGTGGGAAAAAGTTCGTGGTTTTTTAATGCCATCTAACGGGAAAAACGCCACGAACTTTTTCTCGTATCTAATATATAAATATGTATATACATA
>NW_017259556.1:1252215-1265646 GCF_001594045.1 Atta colombica
ATTATATATAATTTTATATATAATTATACATATATGAGCAATTCTTTTACATTTCTCCAAATTTGATTTTTCTTAAAACAATGTGAAAATAATTCTTTTAATTATTTTTGATATTTTTTCAAACATTTATTATTATTATTATTTTTAATATACCAAGTAGTAATTTTACAAAAGAAAGAAATATATAGACATATTTCAAATATAATTATACAGTTTATGAAAGTTTATACATGTTATCATGTATGTATATTTTGTATATGTATATTCGTGCATAAAATTTTTTTACCGACTGTCCGCACTTGGTAAATGATAAATTAAATTTCAGTCAAATTTAACATTTTTTGGAATAAATTATTTTATATTGTTTTAGTTATAATTAATAACATACTGAATATGACAGTGGCGACCTATAAGAACGACTAAAAATAACTAAAATTGGAAATAATTTGAAATTACGAATTTAACGATAATAAAAATAATAAAATAATAAAAAAACGAAAAGTTAACAATACTATAATAAACATCAGCGAAGGGACTCCGCGTTTGAATGTCCTATATCATCCGAATATCATCATTCATCGTCTCATCGAAGATAACACGTCGGCGAAACGCCACATAATATCGTTATCAAAATAGAAATACGCGACTAGTATTTAATACAGGCATACTCGACACATTTTTATTTCTCCTCGCATCATCAGTCGCGTTTGATCGGCCGCGAAACGATATGTTCGATAATAGGACAATCGCGATTCACCCGGGCGATATAATCCTGGTGACGCATGAATAATTCAACCGCAAAGTGCAGGAGTAAATTCGCCATCTGTCTTCGTTTCGACGTGCCGAGACAGCTCGCTTGACCATCGCACCTCCGCCGTTCACCTCTTCATTCGGACTTCGCGGACTCTATCCCGCTTTAAACGCCCGCAGATTCAGTTTTCCGCCACACTGTTGACCTGGACATGTATACTAGCCACAGAATGAATTATTCATTAATAATTCGGGTCTACGAAAATCGTCAGAGTTGTTACTCAGACTCGACCCGTTCAAAATCTCCGCGTTCTCTTGATGCTATATTCAACACTCGTTATAAATACATCTTTATATATATCGATGTACTCTTTTTGTTACAATAGATAAAATGTTATTTTTTTATCGCAGAGATTTGAAATTCGTTGTTCTGCGTGAGCCTCGAAAATAATTACTCTGGATATGTTCAGAATTTTTTTTCATATTTATTCATATTGGTGCTAACAGAAAAACACATCTTTGATACACGTATCTTCAACGAAGTGAATTGTGATAAAAATATTGAGCATGCAAATAAGTTTCCGCCGTTTGCAAAAGACGGCGCCACTAATCAATTATAGTTAAAATTGTTTGATGTAAAACGACATATCGTAAGATTGGACATCCGACAATACTATAACCTTAAATTATTAGCAATTTTGTATCAGCATCATATATTTTTTTTTTGTACGAAAATGTCGAGTTTTGAGCCGAATAAACGTCATTTGCGGGAACTTCTGATTTACTTCTTTAATTTGAAGAAATCTGCAGCTGAGGCTTATAGATTGCTTGTAGAAGCATATGGGATGCATTAAGTGAGAGAAGTTGTCGTGGTTTCAAAAGTTTAAGAACGGTGAATTTGACGTCGAAGACAAAGAATGTAGCGGAAGGCCGAAAGTGTACGAAGACGCGGAATTGGAAGCATTATTGGATGAAGATTCGTGCCAAACGCAAAAAGAACTTGCACTTACATTAGGAATGACTCAACAAACAATTTCATATCGTTTGAAATCATTGGGAATGATTCAAAAGTAAGAGAATTGGGTTCCATATGAACTGAAGCCGAGAAACGTTGAACGCCAATTTTTCATATGTGAAATGCTGCTTGCCAGGCATAAACGAAAAGGTTTTTTGCATCGTATAGTCACTGGTGATGAAAAATGGATCCACTACGATAACCCCAAGAAGAGGAAATCATAGGGACCACCTGGCCATGCTTCAACAGCCAAGCCGAATATTCATGGAAAAAATGTTGTGTATTTGGTGAGATTAGCTTGGTGTCGTGTATTATGAGTTGCTCAAATCGAACGAGACCATTACTGGGGCTTTCTACCGAACACAATTGATGAGATTGAGCCGAGCACTCAAGGAAAAACGCGCCTCCAGGCATGACAAAATTATTTTCCTGCATGATAATGCTCGACCACATGTTGCGGCGTCGGTCAAAACCTACTTAGAAACACTCAAATGGGAAATTCTACCCCATCCGCCGTATTGCTCCTTCCGACTTGTTACGATCGATGATGCATGGCCAGTCTGAGCAGCACTTCACATCATATGAAGATACCAAAAATTGTGTCGATGATTGGCTAGCCTCAAAAGATGAAGCGTTCTTCCGATGCGGTATCCACATGCTATTAGAAAAATGGGTAAAAGTAGTGGCTATTACTTTGAATAAAACATTATATACCGTTCTTTCACAATAAATGCTTAATTTTTGATTAAAAACGGCGGAAACTTATTTGTACTCCCAATAACTATAATACATATTACTATAATTACATATTACTATAATTACATATAACTATAATTACATATAGGTAATTATGATTATGACTACAGTAATAAACACAGTTCCATCAATCAATGTATATATATATATATATATAGAGTTGACAATCAAAAATGACTATACGATAAGTTTAAAATTGACAAGAACAAAGGATTCTTAATTTCAAAAATAATATAAAGAATGCCCATACAGTACATACAGGGCATATAAGAGTCAAATTTAAAAAATTATAAAACATGAAAGTTACGATAAAAATATAATAATCTATAATTAATTAATAGAAAAAATTAAATACATATTAAATACATGTTTTGGTCTCACGATTGAGCCCTCTTTAGATATTTGTAAAAATTGTATATGTGCAGTGATGTTAAAATGATGAAACACAGCCGTAGAGATGGATAATATTATATAGTAGTAGTGATGACCAGATGAATGTTTCACAGAGAAATACAAACTTGCTTGCAAGCAGTTGAACAACTGATTTGGAATTTCTCGATATTCTGGTAAAAAATCAAATTAAAAAATGAATTATATAATATAATAACAAAAAGCAAGCAAATATTATTCTGGTAAAACCTTACCGAACTGGCCATACATTTATGTTTCGCATATTGAAAAGATGTCCTTCAAAATAATATTAAAAGTCAATGTGATAATTTATTGTATAATAAATTTACAGTAGAGGAGACTGGGGACAGTTGTAATGGAAGTTAGTTGTAACAATGTATAAGATGATCATATAAAGAACAAAAATAATCAGTATCAAGACCTGCATTTGCATCATGATATCAATTGCGCGTTTTGTAAAAGAAGTTATACGTACGGTGCTCAGAGCTATGTAAGTATAAATTTTTGATGTTATACTTTTTGCTTTCAAATAAAATATATACTTTTTATCATATTTCCATTTTATTAATTCTAAAATATTGTATGTTTTCTCAAGCTATGTACATGTCTTTTTTTGATATTTTTAATTAGTTTCAAATATATTTATATAAATTTTTACAGTTTGAGGTTAAAAGTACCGTCAGAATATATTAATTGTAATACTATTATAATTAATAATAATGTTAAGAAGAGCCCGTTCATCTCAAATGTTGAAAATTTTTAAAATACATTGAATCGTTTCCGCATAAAAATAAAGTTTGACAAGAAAAAAGTATCGCTCTGTTTCGTGAATCAAAATATTTTTTTAATTGACGACTATTCAGGTTAGGAAATTTGTTACGATTGTTACAGTCACGAAATATTGTGAGCATGCGTTAAGGTCATATTTTCATGCTCTATGGCCATGAATGTATTGTATTTTTTACTGTAATAGATATTCACTGCTTTACGAACACAAATTCATTGCTTTAAAAATACACAAAATCTTTTTTCTTTTCCTAAAAATCTATTCAAAACATATTACATCACTAATTTTTATTCTTTTCAATATAAATCTAATTTTACAATATTATAACTTTTCTATATATTTTGTTAATTCAAACAATTAAATTATATAATGATTCATATGGATTGTATCTTCTAAAATATGAGATGCAAATCATTATATCTTCAATCCATTCTACCAATTACGATTTGCATTATAGCATCGATAAGAGGAATCACCAACAAGATACAGCATATACGAAATTATTACAAGTAACCTCCATCTTCATTATGCATATATCTATAATTAATTTCTCACAAATCCGAATCTCTTGTCAATTGAAAATGATCTCATGTGAAGTCGAAACGTCTATCTTTTGTAAATTTAAATTTTGTTATTAAGTTTTGTTATTAATTTTATTGTTTCTCAACTTTATGTTCATATATCTGATTTTTACACTTAAAGTTAATAAATATAATGTATAGCGCACTCATAGCTCCTGTTTATATATTTGAATAATGATTTTCATTATTAAGTTTTAACTATTTGAATTACGCATGAGTTTGGTACGCAGTCAAGTTTAGATAGCTAGATACAACGCTAGGTAACATAACTAACCACTACATGCACGAGAACGTCATCTATCCACGATTATTGTATTTTCATTTAATTAATAAAAATTAAATAACTATTCATTATTGCTATTCACTATTGTAATGTGAAAAATAAAGAATGTTAATCGTTACTTTATTCGCTTTTAACTACATAATACGATAAAATGAAGGTATTTACTATTATATCCTTGTATACAAATACTAAATTAATCAAGCAGTGAATTAAAAACACATTGATTAGAGCGTGTTCACATCTTGACGGAAAAACAGAAAGCGGAAAAACAGTGGCCAATCAGAACTCGCGCTAGTAATACAAAAAGCCGAAATTGTAGACTACCAGCGTGAGTTCTGATTGGCCAGTGTTTTTCCGTTTTCTATTTTTCCGTCAAGATGTGAACGGGTCCTTAATACATAAGGAATGGCAGTAACTTGTTACTTATAACGAAATTACAGTTACAAGTTACTTTTTTGATACCAAGAAATTATTTTTATTTGCATATTGTAAATCTACAAATACATTTACAACTATTATAGTGGATCTCAAAATTATCCGCTATAATAGTTGTAATTTTACATAAAGATTTTTTACAGTGTACAGCACTTGAGATTAGATCCGTCCATTGTGATTGGCGGTCATCGATTTTAAAAAAGTAATGAAAAAGAAACGAAAAATTACTTTCTCAAGTAACAGTAACTGTTACTTTTAAAAATCGATAATTAATAACGATAACTTGTTACTTTTTTTACTCGGTAACGAGTTGCTATCACTTGTTACTTTTATTAGGTGTACAACTTTGCTTCCGCCGTTTTCCTATAGATGGCTTTAGCGGTAAGTGGTGGTCGAAATAAATAGATCATAGCCGTCATACAATAAACTTGGGCATCTGTCAACATAACCCCATAGAAACATTAGTCGATTTGTGTCTGCATCATAAAGTTATTCGCGATTGAAAATGTCAGTTTACGAGCCAAATTCTCGTCATTTGCGGGAGGTTTTAATTTTTTGCTTCAATATGAAGAAATCTGCGGCTGAGACTTATCGAATGCTCTCAAATACTTATGATGAGGCCGCTATTAGTAAAAGAACGTGTTGTGAGTAGTTTCAACGCTTTAAGAACGGTGATTTTGACGTCCAAGGTCATGCTCTGTATTTGGTGGGACCAGCTCGGCGTAGTGTATTATGAACTGTTAAAACCAACTGAAACAATCACAGACGATCGGTATCGAACGCAATTGATGCGTTTGAGCCGAGCATTGAAAGACAAATGGCCGCAATACAACGAGAGACACGATAAAGTGATTTTGCAGCATGACAATGCTCGACCCCATGTTGCGAAAGTGGTTAAGACATATTTGGAAACGTTGAAATGGGAAGTCCTAGCCCACCCGTCGTATTTTCCAGACGTTGCTACCTCTGACTATCACTTGTTTCGATCAATGGCACACGGCCTGGCTGACCAGCACTTCCGGTCTTATGAAGAAGTAAAAAATTGGATCGATTCGTGGATAGCCTCAAAAGATGACCAGTTTTTTCGACGCGGGATTCGTACGCTACCCGAAAAAATAATTTTCCCTGTTGATCCATTCCCTGTTGATACAATATCTATTTTTATGGTCAGATTGAATTCGAACTATAATAAATTATGTATTATTATACCTAAAGCCTTTAATGAGTTAAGCATTTATTCTTTTTTTATTATTAATTTAAAAAAAATTAACAATTTGTTATCTTACTCATCTTACCCCCTATATACATGTAAAATTCGTCCAGAGGTAAAAATATGTAACTATGTCAAGCAGACAAACACTGACTGAAGAAAAATAATAGATTGAAAATAATCTTGGTATTGCAAATTCAGATTTTGTTTATAATATTCGATATATGTCTTGTGGAGATCCTCCTTATCTGTTTAAAAATTAAAACTGTTTTTTTGTTTTTTGATATTTAATATCTATGAAATCAAACACTTATTATAGCACATTCTTCATCTAGAATTTGGATGTTATTCCAATCGAAATCTGTGTTCGGTTATTACCGATTGGGCAAACATGTTTCAGCGAATATGATTTTGTTCCCTGATTCTTGTTTTTAATTATTTGCCCGTCTGTCTCACAATCACACAGTTACACATAATCTACAGACTACGTTATTCTTAAAAAAGTATGGTCGAAAGAGTCTTTATGTAGGGTAGGTAATAGTGAACCAGTAATACACTATGAATTGCGATATTTCGTAAATGCGACGATTATCAGATTGTTCTGCTATCATATAGTGACTTGCATTTGAACTCCTTCTCGGCTCCTCAGTCGAGATCATGTCAAGGACGATTATGTAATGTCATATTTTAAGAATTTTGGGTTGCAAAGTGTAAGTTTTTAAGTAAGTTTTTTTCATAAGTTTTACGCATTTTTTATGTTTTGTTGTTATGCTTATCATTTTTTTCATTGTGCAATAGATTTGTGTGCACATTTGGCTTTATTATTTCGTAAGCAACTTTTTCTGTTATATTATTTTACTACATTTAAGAAATTATCGTGGAAAAGGTTAGGTGGTCTACAATAAATCATTTTGACGTAGTGAGCACTGAATCATGGTATATTATAGACATAACCTTTTTTACGATAACTTTCAAAATAATAATTCAATAATTGTAATAATCATTTAGAATACGGCCTCTCTTTCCATCTACAATTTCAATAAAAATATACTCATTTAACGCGTTCTCAAAACGAAAGAAAAACGTGGTAATCGGCCTTGTGAATTCTCACCACCTTATATATATCTATTTTATAAATAAACATTTTAAAATATAAACATTTTAAAATATAAAACTAAAATAATCTCAACAATTCGCAGTATAAAACATGTAGTTTATTATCAAAAATAGCATAGTTCATTGTGTACACTCCTTGTACACAATGAATCACTTCCCGATTTTTTAAATAATCCAAATTGTGATCAAATTAAAAAAACAATTTAAAAGTTATTGTTTATAGTATGTAGCCAACTAAATTCATAAACTGTATGCCAAAACTCAGATCTTCAATTGAAAGAGATATAAACCTCTGAAATTTATATGATTTATTGTTGGACCACTTTTACCTTACTTTAATATATATCTGTAATTTGTTAGAACTATAAAAAGAAATCTTAACGTCATCTCTATTAAATGTATTGAATTTTTCTGTCAAATATAGAATAAAAGGCACAGTGAATCATGATGAGGTAATTGTTGTATCCTCTCTTTATCCGAATAATTCCGCAATACCGTTTTTCTCCGCGGAATTTTTTTTACTCTGTCGTTTATTGTATAAAAAATAAGTTTAAGCGAATAATCATTCTGTAATAGTATTTCAATTATAAACGTTAAATTTTTTGTATGATATTCAGAATTTGAGAGTAAAAGAGCTCTATTCGTCAAACTAATGATTTCTTCCCTCTTTTTTGAGAGATAGGATGATTGGAGAAAAAATTTAGAAATCTCCCCTCTAAAAATTTAAAAAATTGGCTTGTGATACCAATCGAATCGTAATTGTTTTTTTTTAATGATTGTGACATTTAAGAAATTTAGTGAGTCGTCATCTATTTCGAGAGTAATTGAAGGCAAGAGTGGAAAGAATTGAAGCATTTCAGAAAAGAATCAATTTTAAGAAAATGAACAGCGGCACATAAATCATCGACATATCGATAATAAAAGAGAATCTCATTGAATAACATCAAGGTACTTCTTTTTAATTTTTACAATATCAAATCGGCAACAAAGAGAGAGCCAATGGATGTGTCAAGTTCCGTTTATAGATAATATTTTCAAATATAAAATAAATAAAGTTCAAAATGAAACGAACTATCGTCAGAAACTCTGTCATAAGTAAATTATATTTCTTTGAGATCAGTTTTCGTTGACGCAATTTACAGCGACTACAGTCTATCGGGATGTCAGTAAAAAGTGACACAATGTCTAATGTAATTCGTTTCTATTTATTCTTTTAGATTTGTCAACAAATTAAAAACTATTTTTAATGTAGCTTTCCGCTTTGGGAATTGCTTCGAACATTATGTTATGTAAAAAAAAGGCTAATACGTACAAAGAACTATCGAAGATACAATAATTCTGAACGGATAAGTTCGGTTTGTGGATCTTCGGTAGTGCATAGACTCTCGGTAGTGACTCATTACAAAACAAAGATCTATATTGAGAATCGTTTATATTTGTATTCCTTCGATTTTGAAAGCAAAATTTTAAGACTCTTTGTTATGATGAGATTTCGTATAACGCGCACAATATATAAGTCGCTCGCAGGATCAGACGCGAAGGAAGGCGTTCGTTGCGATCGTTTCTGCGCGTGCGCGCAGGAATGTTGTCTCTCACTTGGCGGGACTGTGCGTGAAAACAGGCAGAGAATAGAGCAAGATGGCGGAGAATGCGGAGTGAATGCGTCCTTCCGTCTTGCTGTACCGGTCTCAAAATAGAAAATTGATTACTTTTATATTTTATGAATACATGTTTTGAAATCCAAAAACTTGGCCCTTGGATTTGGACACCTACATACAATTCAACCTTTCCAACCCTTAAAGTTACAACACTAACGTCGAGGAAAAAGGAAAACTACGAAGACTACTAAGTCGTGAGTAACATCACTTACAAGAAAAATGGAGAAGACATCAGTTCAGGTCTCATTTCATCAAATTTTTTGATAACACAACTAGTTGTTGATTAAGCCGATTAGAAGATGCTTTTAATCTTTTCAAAGTACCAAATGAGAAAAAAGTATCTTTCTTATTACTTATTATATCTCTCTTATTATACTCTTATTATATCGGACTAACAGCTTTTGATGTTATTTATAACAAATGCGCACCTGATCACCCCTACAAGCAAAATTACGATGCTTTGATTGCAAAATTACATAAGAATTCTACACTCCAGCGCCATTGGAAATTGCGGAAAATTTTCATTTTCAACAATGACATCAACAAAAAAACGAGAGCATTTTTCAATGTACGGCAACTCTATGAAAATTAAGTATAAATTGCAATTTTGGCACATTTCTCAAAACTGCATTAAAAAACCAGTTTGTTTTCATAAAAAGTACAAGAATTCAATCGAGACTCCTCAAATCCCGAAATCTAATCTTCGATGAAGCAATCGATCTTACTACTAGTATGGAAATGTCAGCAAAAGATGCGGATCAACTGCAAGGCTCGACAGCACTAGTGGCTGATTCAAAGAAAACGTCAGGATAAAAATCTTCACGAAATAATCACCAAAAGAAGACAACCGGATCTCGATCTACATCATTTACGTCTAAGAAGAATAATACACCGCGTAATACTCAATGTAATAAAGATGTTCATTGTTACAGATGCGGAAAGGAACATCTTGCATATCTACATAATGTACGCTAAACCGCGATATAAAATGCAGAAATCTTGCGAAATCGAGGGCATCTCCAATCAGTATGCTTCAAGAATAAGAGTCAAACCCATCAATTAGAGGAAATCCTTAGTACGACATGTCAGGGTAATATTTTACAAATGGAACAAAATAGTACCGGGAAAAATTCATCATGCAATTACAGGTAAACGATAAAAATTTAGATTTTGAAATAGAGCAGCGGAGCCGCTATGAGAATTGCAAATAAATCAGAAATACCTAGAATGTTTCCAAATTCGACTATACATCCTACAAATTTATTACTTATTGTAAAAATACTTTACAAACTGTAGGTTGTATCATAGTAAATATTAAATATAAGAATGTATAGTAAATTAAATATTTATCTAACTAATGTAATAAAATAGAAAACCTTAAATGGATTGTGAACGTGGTTATGTCAACTTTTAGATCAATCAATAAATATCAGTCCAAAAAATGTTATTAAACTTGCAACCGGAAGAGATTTTAGACTTAGTACTTAGACTTAGTAGATTTTATACTAAGTACAAATCAGCGATTAGATATTATCAGATCTTACAAAAATTATTAGATCTTACAAAAATACAAAAAAATTTTTTGAATCTAATCTTAATCCATTAAAAATAAGAAAGCATGACTAACCTTAAAAAAAGATACTCGTCCAATTTTTCTGAAACATCAATTCCATTCTATTCCGTACAATTCCATTCAAATTATAATTGCTAATAGAGAAAGAAATTGAAAAATTAGTAGCGGACGAAATCTGGGTAAAAGTAGATACATCTGAATGAGCTACTGCCATTGTTCCAATCCTAAAAAAAGAAGGAAATTTTAGAATTTCTAAAGACTAGTGTTACATTAAATTCAAATTTGGTATTTGACGATTACTTTTTATTTACGATTGATGAATTTTTTGCCACGATAGCTGGTGAGACAACCTTTTTATAAATTGATCTTATACAAGCTTACAGTTAGAGGTTAAAGAAGAACACTTTTTAACGTTAAATACACAGGGTTTATACAAACTTACTAGATTAATGAACGGAATAGCGTCCGCGCCAATTTAGCAGCGAGAAATAAAGACCTTATTAAGAAATATTCCAGAAGTTACAGTCTTTCTAGACGACATCAAGATTATAGATACAAACGAGATAGAACATTTACACAGCTTAGAAGCAATTTTCAAACGATTAAAGAAAAAGGGAGTAAGACGATGACTTTAAGGTTTGTCGATTTTTCGTAATTTCTGTGATGAGGTAAAGAGACTGATTTATTTTTTTCAAGTTCACTACAGTCTTAGTTATCATTTGTAAAAATTATAAAATTGTTAAATAAATTATAATTTTTTAAATTTTCATTTTTTTAAGGACATATCAATTTCGTCTTGTGGGTAAGATTTTAGTAATGGATAAGATGAAAGGTCAATTTAAGTTAATAAAAATATCTTTTTTATGTAAAAAAAGATTTATTATGATATGTTTATATTGTTTTAACATATTATAAGAAGTTTTAGAGAAAAATATAAACAGAATAAAATCTTTATATAATTTATGAAAATAAAATTATTGAAACGTTAACATAATTATATTTATATATTATATGTACTGTATTATATGTATTGTATGTAATATTGTAATTACGTAATGAACTTATTAGTAAAATATATCTACTTACTACTGTGTGTAGTCAAAAATAAAAGATTTAAATAAAAAAAAAACAAGATTTAAATAAAATTAAAGAACATTAAAACTAAATTTGGATATCACAATTATATCACATGAAATTTTAATATCACACAGAAAAATATTTATAATTAGTCTTATTTTTAATCAAATAAGTATTTTATATGAGACAAACGTGAAAGTTATATTATAAAATATAAATATATTAATTTTTGATTGTGATATTATGAACGTATTATGAAAAACTGTGTAACATACAGGAACAATGTATACATATTACATAATTCTTCTTCATGAATGTTTATATTAGTCATTGATTGTATTGCGCGAAGAAAGATTTGAATCATAACATCAAATTATTTATTATTTGAGAAAACATCACGCGTAGTCATGCGTGAGTATATAACCTATAATCTGCCTCTATGAGAGCTTACCCATGTATGACATGTGCCATCTTTTCTTTACCCACAATTACCATATATTTTTATTTATTTAATAAAACCATTGTAATGCAAAAAATAAAAAAATAAAAAATATTAATATGTTATTGTATTTACTTTTAATTATATGGTACAATATTGCAATTTTATTTAAGAAATGAAAATATTTACTAACTAATTATGTTATTCCTTATATACAAACACTGTAAAATTACAAGTGAATGCATCCAAAACACATTTCTTAATATATTATCTACTTTTGTAATCGGATTGAATTCAAACTATAAGGGATTGTGTATTATTACCTTTAATGAGTTAAACATCTGCTTTATTATTTTTAAAAAATTAACAATTTGTTATTTTACCCCTCCCTCTCTTTCCATGAATATGATATTAAAGTAAATTTAAAGAAAAGTAATTAAGAGAAAACAGGAAGCAATACAAATGATGCCAATACCTAAAAACCTTATCTCAAATTAGAGCATTTATAGGATTCGTAACTTACAGTCGTTTCATTAAAAATTTCAGTGAAAAATCTTATATTCGTTAAACAAATTACTACGCAAAGGAACCCCTTTTCAATGGACCCAGGAATGCGAACTCAGGAACCGCTTTCCAAAAAGCAAAAGAAGTAATGAAATATTAGCATACAATCCCAAATTACCCTTGTTGATCACGAACACTAGTTTTTAGGAGCACTAATTCTTTCTCATGTTTACCCTGATGATCAGAAAGAGCGATACAATATAATGCTTCATGTACCTTAACTACTAAGAAGAAAATGTTCAAATTGACAAAGAGGCTTACAGCATAATTTTCGGTATTAAAAAGTTTCATCAATATCTGTATGGAAATAAATTTACTTTACACCGATCATAGGCCGTTAGCGCCATAAAAACTTACCATTATACAGCGCAACACTATGCATTATATCTGCGGTTTTAATTACACAATTAAGTAATAATAAAAAAATACAAAATTGCATTGTAATGGAGATTGTTTATCTAAGCCTGTTGTAAAACCAGAACAATGTGAATACGATGTAGTGGATGCTTACCAGAATGACACAGTACAATCCTTATCTGTAACGTTTAAAGAGTTAGTGATAGCTACTAAGCGGGATGCGCAGTTATATCAAATTTTAGAAGCTTTACAAAGCGGAAAAGAAATTAGCAGAGTACAAATATATATATATATATATAGTGAGTTCAAAAAGTATTCGTACGAGAAAATATTTTTAAAAAACTTTATTTTTAAAAAATAAATATTATCCAGCGAGAAATGAGTCATCGAATTGATGTCGAATCGATACGATGATTTCA